>NW_020186975.1:166116-166571 GCF_900000015.1 Plasmopara halstedii | reverse complement strand
CCAAGACATGAACAACGTCGGCGCCAAGGCGATGATGCCAAACTGAAGCCTCAAGCTAACATGAGATACCGAAGATACGCTCTTTCGCCATGTAATAAAAAAAGAAAAGAGTACTCCAAGACACGAACAACGTCGGCGCCAAGGCGATGATGCCAAACTGAAGTCTCAAGCTACCATTAGATACCGAAGATACGCTGTTTCGCCATGTAATAAAAAAGAAAAGAGTACTCCAAGACATGAACAACGTCGGCGCCAAGGCGATGATGCCAAACTGAAGCCTCAAGCTACTATGAGATACCGAAGTGGGTAAATTCCTTCCACTTTTCCCGATAAGGGCTACAATCTTGATTCGTTGGCGCACAAATCATTTCATATAAAGCGGGCAGCTTTGCTCATCGAGCAGTGCTGGCAGAGGCGTCCTTCCTGCGGCTGGCCCTGCGAGCTCTCTTGGGTGT
>NW_020186975.1:165388-166089 GCF_900000015.1 Plasmopara halstedii | reverse complement strand
GTAGAAGATATATCATCTGCAAGGGATGGCTGAGACAAAGCTTTCTTAACATAGTGCTCACATCCGACTGGCACTGAATATCGAGTCGTTGTATGGCCTTAGCTAGCCCACGAGGATTACTAGATGTGATTGTATTGTAAAAATGTTATCAAATCGACTGAGAACGGTCTGAATCACCCTGATCGCGACTTGTTGTTTTTGACTGCAGATACTGCCTGATAATGTAAGCTTGCTAAATCAAGTAAAGCTGTTTCCTTCACGACGTTCATGTACATTTTGCATATATCTGGTATTGGCGTGTTACTTTCGTTTCCCTCGCTCTCGGCGCTAACGTCGAGCACTTGATGCCTGACGCTCAATCTCATTAAGTAATATCTGTGGTTTTTGCCAAAAAGGCTAGACGGGCTGATGTCAGCGAGTCAAAGTATACTGACAGTACCCTCGAAAAGATCGAAGCTGTTTCACGGTGTGTTTCGACGCTTTTCAGCCTATCAAACCACAAAATTCAGAGCATTAACTCATCAGCCAGTAGCTCTGGGATGTTAGACTTGCCTTTTTAAGAAAGACTTTCCCTTTGGGCTGGTTCCCATCGCCCTCAAACTTCATGGAACTAAGCGAGGTATATTCAGACGACCTTGCGTAGAATCCCGACCATTCGCGCTTATTGGATGAAAGCTAAGGAGACAGAAAGGTCACGACTG
>NW_020186975.1:165133-165378 GCF_900000015.1 Plasmopara halstedii | reverse complement strand
CGGCTCTGCTGGCTCGCAACCACACTCCTCTCTGCGGACTGGCATGCTTCCGGCTGCATCCGTAAGGGGGGACGGGGGGTATGTGCACTAAAAGTGAGAGTGGCAAAAGCTTGGTAGCGGCCGATACGGATCGACCCAGGAGGCCAACGGGTGAAAAGGTGACTGAGGACATTTCCGTTGCGCAGGTCGATGAGTCTCGTATCCTTTACTGTGGCGACAACGCAGCTGGTAGCAATAATGACGAT
>NW_020186975.1:164295-164417 GCF_900000015.1 Plasmopara halstedii | reverse complement strand
AAGCCATGAAGTCACATACACCGTTTGGCTCCTTTGTAGGCCGGTGGCCGGGTCAAATTGATGTTCGGTCTGGTTCATAACAAATTTACCCCTATATAGCATACCGGTGTGCTATTTGAGAG
>NW_020186975.1:162936-163253 GCF_900000015.1 Plasmopara halstedii | reverse complement strand
GCGGTTGACCCCGACGACGAGATAATAGACGCGACTGCAAACACTGCCAACTCGCCTCATAACGCTGCTGCTGCTTTGGACGACGAGTCTGTGGATCTCACACAACCTCTCGTCAATTCTGCCCCGCCTCCAAGCGTCGACACGCGTCCGACTATGGCAGACGTATTGCGGCAGCAAGAAACGATTCGACGCGATAATGCGGAAGTCGAAGCTGCGCGTCGTCGTGTGGAGACTCCAAAGCCTCTCGCTTGCGACATCGAAGCGATCGAGCGCCAGTATGCCGCTGGTGGTGACTGGTTGTTCATCTCGACTCGCAC
>NW_020186975.1:151294-151393 GCF_900000015.1 Plasmopara halstedii | reverse complement strand
GAACTCCATTGAAGCTGCAGGATTTCACAAAAGCCCGTCACAGTGGTTCATTTGGAACATTATGTTTACGGGTGGAAACTTCAGCAAAGGTGGAGCAAC
>NW_020186975.1:150266-151077 GCF_900000015.1 Plasmopara halstedii | reverse complement strand
GTACCGAACCACTTGTCCATGCTCGTTCCGCTTCTTGGCGAACACCCATCTGCACCCATCTGCACCAGATAGGTCGAAGATTTGCCGACCTCGGTACCAGTGTCCATGATCCATTCCGTTCATGTGCTCGCAGCTCTGCCTTCATCGCCTTTACCCACTCCGCCGCATTGTCACCATCCATTGCTTGCTGATACGTCGTTGGTGCATCGTTAGCCTCGCCGAAACTAGCAGCATATTCCTGCACTGCCTCAGCGAGCCGTCCGTCTTCATCAATGCTCGGTCGCTTAGGCGATGGTGGTCAGAAGTGGTCGTCGTTGTCAGGATCATTGTCGGTCCAATGGTGCTCGTCGTTGTTCGTCGATTCCACAATCGCCGATTCGGGAATCGCGGAGCCATCGTTCAGCAGTAGCATCGGTGTCTCTGCTCGGCGAAAACGCTCCGTCCTCGGGTAGAACACTATGCTGTCACCTGTCGTCAACCTTGACGATCTTCTGTACGTCGTCAGCTCTCTACTCGTCGATGTCGGCTCTGGTTCAACTTCCTGCATTTCTACATCATCGCCGCCGACTTCCTCCTCAGCAGGCGGCATTAGTTTGCTGACGGTGAGTTCCACCTGTGGTTGCATGTCTTCATGCTGCACTAAATCATCGGCCTCCTTGGTCACATGGACGATTGTCGAATGGTTCGGTACAGCCGTATCGTAGATACCGTCGACCTCCCGTTGATCCAGTCTCAGCGAACGTGACACCTTGAGCCTGTTTGACTCCAAGTCGTACATCCGGTATCCCTTGACGTTCTCAGCGTACCCTAT
>NW_020186975.1:150156-150256 GCF_900000015.1 Plasmopara halstedii | reverse complement strand
TTTTGTGAACTTTTGATGCACCATTTTCAAAATTCAAACAAGTGAAAAAAGCTTTATTTCAGGTCCATAGATCGCTGATTGTCGATGAGTGATTGATATG
>NW_020186975.1:149440-150146 GCF_900000015.1 Plasmopara halstedii | reverse complement strand
GTAGAAGATATATCATCTGCAAGGGATGGCTGAGACAAAGCTTTCTTAACATAGTGCTTCACATCCGACTGGCTCTGAACATCGAGTCGTTGAATAGCCTTAGCTAGCCCACGAGGATTTCTAGATGTGATTGTATTGTAAAAATGTTATCAAATCGACTGAGAACGGTCTGTTTCACCCTGATCGCGACATATTGTTTTTGACTGCAGATACTGCCTGGATAATGTAAGCTTGCTAAATCAAGTAAAGTTGTTTCCTTCACGACGTTCATGTACATTTTGCATATATCTGGCATTGGCGTGTTACTTTCGTTTTCCTCGCTCTCGGCGCTAACGTCGAGCACTTGATGCCTGACGCTCAATCTCATTAAGTAATATCTGTGTTTTTTGCCAAAAAGGCTAGACGGGCTGATATCAGCGAGTCAAAATATACTGACAGTACCCTCGAAAAGACCGAAGCTGTTTCACAGTGTGTTTCGACGTCTTTCAGCCTATCAAACCACAAAATTCAGAGCATTAATTTATCAGCCAGCAGTCCTGGGATGTTAGACTTGCCTTTTGAAGAAAGACTTTCCCCTTTGGGCTGGTTCCCATCGCCCTAAAACTTTATGGAACAAAGCGAGGTTTTTTTCAGACGACCTTGCGTAAAATCCCGACCATTCGCGCTTACTGTATGAAAGCTAAGGAGACAGAAAGGGCACGATTGT
>NW_020186975.1:148879-149430 GCF_900000015.1 Plasmopara halstedii | reverse complement strand
TCGTCGACCGGTTGAGCAAGATGGCTCATTTGGCGGCGGTGCCAAACACCATCGACGGGGTCGGTACAGCAACGCTGCTCGCGGATCGTGTTTTCCGATAACACGATCTTCCAGAGTCGATTGTCTCTGATAGAGACTCCGTTCCACGAAAAAAATTTGGTCGACTATCTTCAAGGTGCTAGGCACCAAGTTGGATATGTCGACAGCAGATCATCCGCAGACTGATGGTCAAGCCAAAAGGGTGAATCGCGTCATCACAGACGCCCTTCGCAGCGTCTGCGCTGAGACGCCGAGGCGCTGGGGCGCCATGTTGCTACTCGTAGAGTTTGCACTAAACAATGCAGTGCACTCGTCTACCGGTTACACGCCGTTCTACGTGAACGGGCTGATTCACCCTCGCGTCCCGCTGACGCCGCCATCCCATGGCTTAAAGCTTGGTGGGGGAGGAAATAGCCAAACGGCTACCTGATAACAACCCCCCTCATCATCCGCAAAGAAGTCGATGACTGATTGTTTACCAGACTGAGTGTCCTACGACACGTTCGCGATTT
>NW_020186975.1:146977-148869 GCF_900000015.1 Plasmopara halstedii | reverse complement strand
GCTCAAGAAGAGCATCTACTGCAGGCATAGCCTCGAGGCGGACATCGCCATCTTCCTCACCCGTCATACCGTTGACAAGGGTGTATAACAGTGTGCTATCGTCTTCGGTAGACACAGGGTCGACGCCTGGCGTCTTGCAGCCAGCATACGGCGTCACCGTTGCCTATGTACAGAGGTTATATGTCTCGGTGAGTCCAGGGTGAGCACGCATTCTGCGTCGTTTGGTGTTACCCTCACTGTCTGCTCCTTTGGATTTCCGATGTTATCTACAACATCAGACGAAAAGCTGCTAACCCCGCAGTCTTCGTCCAGTGGATAACGTGCCACTCAACGCGCATCTGAAGGGCCGTGTCGAAGATGCCTCTGACTCTGTCGGACCACGCCATCAATGGCACGTAGCGCTTACATCGCAACGAGAGCTGTGCTCAGTGTTTTACGTGCCACTCCACGTGCATCACGGGGGCCTCGCCCTCAATGCCTCGGACCTTGGCCGACAATGTCACACATGACATGCAGCGACTGCTCCGAAACTTGAGTAGCGCTCAGTGGGTTACGTGCCACTCTACGATCAGCCCGCGAGCCACGCTCGGAACTCCTGTCTGATACAACGTTGGGATCTACCAACTCGGACATTCCAATGTCCAGCACGTTGACCTTCTCGGCCCAGTGCTCTCGCCAACAGCGTTTTTGTCTTCTAGCAGAGGTAGGTTCATGACTCGCTAATGTTCCACCAGGAGACGTGCGTGTAGCGCCTAAGGTCTATTGTCTCCAATCAATCCATGGCTCACGGTGTTCCAACCATGCCATTCGTAGGATGAGGTCATACCTTGCATACTTGTCTAGCATTCCACGCTATCAAGACAAGGAACCTGACTCCGAGGTCCACCGGGACCCTCGGGACCGTGACACGTGTCCCCGTCTCTAGGCGAACAGTGACGATATCACCCAACCGCGCTTTCAGCGCCTCGGCATACAGCTGATTTCCTTCCATCGCGGAGCGTCTAGTATAGTTGCCCGAAGCCCCGGAATCGATGAGGATCTTCCATGGCTTCTCGAAGCCCTTTACGGTTACCTCCACAACCAGCAAGCCCGGCTTCCATGCACGTTCTGTGTTCAAGATCACGGAGGTCTTCGGGGCTGGGCCCTGTTGACCTCTACCTCCCTGAGGCTCAACAGAACTCAGTTCTTCCCCAGCAGGACGCTCCACGCCTCCTGGATGGTGTCGTATTCCCGCGACGAACCAGAATGGTAGGAATTGTGGCGATGGTCCGAAGAACCTTGACGCGGCTTGCGCCAGGGGCAACTGTTTCGAAAGTGACGGGTGTCTCCACAGAGCTTTTGGATTTAATCGGAAAAGTTTAGCCTTGGGTTAATGTTGTAATTACTCTTGGAGTAAGCGGATTGCGATCCGCTAAGCTCCTACTTGTTCTAAGTATAGAACGAAAGGTCGGTGACTCAAGTTACGACTTCTCAAAGCGCAAAGCTACGGCAGCCCCGCTGCACTTGGTAGCACTTGTAGTCAATTAGCACCTGAGTCGTTTAAATTAATCCTCTGTGAGGATGGAAATTTTTTTATCTTTGCTTCAGGGCATGCTGAACGGGCTTAAAAAGCTGATGCCCTTGCTTGGCTCTGAGGGCGTGCAACACCTTGCTGCACAAGGCCCCGAGACACGCGTCTAGAGGCGTTTTAAATTACGAAAACGCGCTGCTAGAGCACCTGCAGCAGAAGATTTCTGCATCATTTACGTCTATGACGCCATTGTCAGTGACTGATGATATTCCCCGCCCTAAGGCGCTCATGGAGAGCGTAAAGATCCTCGAAGGGAAGGATGGAGAGAATATCCTGCTATGGGTGAGAGAGAGGTCGTGGTGGCCATCGCATCCGCCATGCC
>NW_020186975.1:142282-146967 GCF_900000015.1 Plasmopara halstedii | reverse complement strand
CATAATAATTGCTTGCGTGACAAGCAACAGCCAAGGCATTCTGCTTTCTTGACTTATACTTTTTCTCGCAGTTATATTCTGCAAAGAAGGAGAGCCGTCAGGCCATCCTCTGCGAGAGGTGAGGCGACTGAGTCGTAGTGCGTAGTGACGCATAACCTGTGTCGATCACAAACGGTTTTATGACAAGCAGGTGCACCCTGAACTTGACAACTGCATACTTTTCGCACTTTATTTCTTGTCGTGGACTGTGTAGTTTCTCACCGCAGCCTCAAGCTGGTCGGATTCGAACGCGATCACCCGATTTCGCCGCTCGGCGTCTGCTTGTAGCAGTGCACAGCCGATGGCAAAGTCCGAAGCGTCACAGACGACACTAAAAAGACGATTGGGGTCTTGCAACGCCAGTATTGTTGTATGAAGGAGGCGGTCTCTGACCCTGTCGAAAGCGTCCGATGATCGATGTCATAAAACAATTTTGTATCCTCCCAAAAGGATTAGACAATGGCCGTGCCATTTCTTCATAATTTTCGTTTTAATTGTGCAAGTAGCGGGCGAGGCCAAGCCACTTGGGTAAAAAACTTTTATTTCTTTGGAACCGGCCAGTCCGCAATTACCTTGACCTTAGCGGGATACGCTCGAAGGCCACGCTCCTCAATGAAGCACCCTAAAAACGGGGTTTCTTCAGCGCCGAAGATGCACTTATCTGCATTAGCATACCGCTTATTCGTGTGCATGCACTCGAGCACCGCTACCAAATGGACGATGCGGTTTTCCTCATCTGTCCTCCAGTGCCTTTTACGACTGTAAGCGAAGATGCTGTCGAAGTATGTCTGTGCGTACACCTGGTGGGACCTGAACAACTGCGTCACAAGACGATTAAACGTTGCTGGTGCATTTGACCGCCGTTAGGGCACTACAAGCTACTCCCAGGGCATACCGTCCGTAGTACACACCGCTGTCAGCGGAATATCACTCGCTCTCATGAGCAATTTTAAATTCCCATCGACCAAGTCGAGTGCGCTGTACTTTGATCAGCCAACCATATTGTTCTGAAAAACATTCATTTTCAGGAATAGGTTTCTGTGCCGGAATGGTGGTTGCGTTCAGCTTATTGTAAAGTGAACGATATGCCACTTGCCGTTCGGTTTCCGGACATGTCGACGTACCCAATGTGTAACGGAGTTACACGTATCCTTGTATATTAGAACGTAATACACAAGATGGTTTGACCGTACAAAAATGTGGATTATAAAGTTTAGTGTAATCACACAATGGAGTGGCTACACCGTATCAAGATGCCACTACGTGGCAGGACTGCCAGTAGTAATGCATATTTATTAGAGTTTTCTATTTAGTAATGAAGACCTAAGGTTTGGATATTGGCGGCTCTGCCGCAAAAAAAAATGAATACAGCTTCAATGTTGAACGGAAGAGCGTCTTTACTTTGGCGGAGGTTTTAAAGTACTCTGGAGGTAGCGGATTGCGATCCGCTACACTCGTACTGGTTCTTGTATAGATTGTAAGGTCGGTGGCTTTAGCTTAGCTTCCTCTAAGCAAATGGCCTCGCTGCACCTGGTAGAACTCGCAGTCAATCTACGCCTGAGTCGTTACGACTGATTTTCGGTGATGATGAAGCAATTCTTCTAATTGCCCCAGGGCATGAGGACAGGCTTCAAAAGCTGATGTCTTTGCTGGACCCTGAGGGCGTGCAGCATCTTGTTTTGCAAGGTCCCGAGCGATGGATACAAGCCTAGAGGTGTTTTTTAGCCATGAAAGTGCTCTGCTAGAGCACCTACAGCAGAAGCTGTCGGCGTCGACTGCGTCACATGACTCATCCCGACCCAGGCCGCTCGGGGTGAGCGTTGAGACCTTCGAGGGAAAGGATGGAGAGAATCCTTTGCTCTAGGAAAGAGAGGCCGAGATGGCTATGGCATCCGCTATGCTCCAGAACGAGCAACAGCGCGTCACACTAGCTATCTCCAAGTTCGGGGCCGAGCGCGAGAATGGGCAATTACGTACGGTGCTTCGGTTGAAGCTGCGTCCCTTCTGGTAGGAGCTGCCAGGCATATCACATGCGATCGTGTTTCCTTGCCGCTTGACAAGGCAAGAATGAGCTAGTGGACCTTGTCCAAGCGTTGAAGACACCCAGTGCCAGGATGGAAGCCGGCTCTCTCCCCGAGGCGGTCGCAGCGACCGTTTATATGCAGGGCCTCCGCACTGGCGTGGCCAGAATGGAAGTCTTCCGTGTGCATCCGTATTCTTTTAAAAAAGCGGTGAATGTGGCACTGAATGCTGTATTCAACTTTAAGTCGGCAAGACTACCGGGCAGCGTCCAAACACCCGACGGTGTTTTGTCTGTGGAGACACCCATCACCTTCGGACAGGTTGTCCCCTGCACAAGGTGCGTCAAGGTTCATCGAACCGACGCTTCGCTTCTTACCAGTCCGGCTTATCGCGGTGAAACGACAAGACCCAGTAGCCCGGGGCGTCCTAATGGAAAAGAACTGAGTTCTGTTGAGCTTCAAATTGGTAGAGGGCAGCAGGTCCCAGCTCCGAAGAGCTCCGTGCTCTTGAACACTGAACGGGTATGCAGCCCGGGTTCGCTGGTCATAAGAGCGACCGTGAAGGGCTTTGAGAAGCCGTGGAAGATCCTTATCGACATCGGGGCGTCGGGCAATTATGCTCGATGCTCCACGATCAAAGGAAGTCAGTTGTATGCTGAAGCGCTGAAAAGCGGTTGAGCGACACCGTCACTATGCCGAGGGTCCCGGTGGACCTCGGTGTCAAGTTTTTTACTTTGATAGTGTGGAGCTCTGCTTAGTCTTAGACTTGGATTTAATGTATGACCTTATCCTTCGGATGGCATGGCTGGAGTACCATGATCCATGGATTGTTTGAAGATCGAAGACCTAGGACGGAACGCGCACGTCTCCTGGTGAAGCTTTGGTGAGTCATGAATTCATCTCTGCAAGGAAACAGAAGCGCTATTGGTGCGGGCACTGGACCAGGACGGTCAATTTGCTGGATATCAGAGTACGCGAGATGTCGAACACCGAATTTGTATTGGACAAGAGTCCCAAGCATGGCCCGCGAGTGGCACGTAATCCATTGAGCACTGCTAAAAAAACAAAGCAGTTGCTGCATGCCAAGCGTGGCTTGGTCGGCCAAGGGCCGAGGTATCGAGGGCGAGGCCCCCGTGATTCACGCGAAGTGAAGCGTAACCCACTGAGCACTGCTCACGGCCCGGAGCAGTTGCTGCATGTCAAGTTTGGCAAGGTCGAACGAGGTCCGAGGCATCTTGGGCAAGGCCCGTCAAATGCATGTGGAGTGGCACGTTATCCACTGAACGAAGACTGCGAAAATAGAAGCTCTTCGTCGGATGTTGTTATTAACATCAGGGCCCCAGCGGTGCAGGAATTGGGGACTGATGCTGGATGACGCTGAGCGCGTGTTCCCACTGGTCTCGCTGAGACGTAAAATCTATATAGAGAACAGACGTTGAGGCCTTATGTTATCTGCAAGACGCAGGGCGTCGACCCTGACCCAGGTGTGTCTACCGTAGACAATAGCGCACAGCGATATCTCTTGTCAACGGTATGAAGGGAGAGAAAGACGGCTACGTCACCCTAGAGGCTATTCCCGCGTTGGATGCTCTTCTTGAGCTGAACGAGATGTCCTTTGCGGTACCTTAGAGGCAGGCGATTCACCCGAGGTGGTAATTATACGATCGAACGAGTATTTTTTTCGTCGTCGCTTCTGAGTAAAGCTGTCCTGGAGGGCAATAGGAGGGTGCTGAACGCTCGAAGTGGATCTTCGATTTTGAAGGATCTATCAGCTGCGTACCATCCTTTGGTAAAGATTTTTTAAGACGTCGATTCCAGAGACCCGTCATCGTTCCTACCTCCGGACCGAGGTGTGCGTCATAAAATTGACCTGGTTCTGGGGACTAAATACTGCGAAACACGCCAATGGCCCCTGTCCAAGGAGCAGTGCAACAACATTGACACCTTCTTCTATACGGAGCTAAGACGCACGAAAGGTGCGTGAGAGTGAGACTCCCCATTCGACACCCACGTTTTCTGTTCGGAAGCCGAACGGCAAGTGGCGTTTCTTTCACGCTTACAATACTGCACAGACGCCAATTCTTAGAAAGGAAGACATACAGAACAATATGGTTGGCTGTACAAAGTACAGCGCACTCGATGGTTATTATGCTCATGAGAGCGAGTGATATTACGCTGACAGCGGTGTGTACTCCGGGCGGGATACTCTGGGAGTGGCTGATAATACCCCAAGGGCTATCAAATGCACCAGCAACACTTAATCGTCTTGTGACGCAACTGTTTAGGCCTCATTGGGCGTATGCACAAACATACTTTGACGACATTTTCGTCCACAGTTGTGCGGGGCACGGGAGGACAGATGGGAAAACCACATCAGTCATTTGAGAGCGATGATCGAGTGCATGCGCACGAATTAGTCATATGCTGATGCCGATAAGTGCATCTTCGGCGCGGAAGAAATTTTCTATATAGGATGCTTCATTGAAGAGCGTGGCCTTCAAGCGGATCCCGCTAAGGACAAGGCCATTGTGAACTGGCCGGTTCTAAAAAACCAAAGGACTTGCGGAAGTCGCTTGGCCTCGCCAACTCCTTGCACAAGTACAACGAGAACTGAGCAGAAATGGT
>NW_020186975.1:137488-142272 GCF_900000015.1 Plasmopara halstedii | reverse complement strand
TCTGGATCGAAGTGACCAATATCGATCAAATTGTTAATGAAGCTCGTCAAGACGTCTAAGTCATGGGGTTGACAGCGCTTGAGGCGGTACACAAGTTGAGGAATTGTCATGTACATCATTGGGATTGTCAGCAAAGATGAAACAAGTCTTCGCAATTTGTACGAGGCTGGCCACTCCACTTTATATTATTTATAATCATGGTGTTCATCATTTGAAAGCACGCTGAGTCAAATTGGTTGTCGAGACGAGTCAAAATATTTTGATATGCAGCAATTAGCGTGTCGGGCGCTGCAGACACGGTACGTGATTGCAACGCTCCATTAAAGTTCTGGCCACTTCGTCAACGTTAAGGTCATATTCCGTATTATAATTGTATAATCCCGTGGTACTCATTGGCGTACCCAGTAACTTCAGGAGGGTCGAGATGCATAAGACGTTCCACTATTAGCGCTTGGTAAGCCGTACCATACACGAAAGTGTTGCCGCCATTTGAAAGCTTTGAGATCAATTTGTGAAGGTCAAGCGCCGCACTTCCGCGAAATCCCAAACTTGGATTCTAGATCTATGGCATATGACTCAGCTTGGGCAGGGTCCAGTGACCCACAATCCAAAATCGTGCTCTTACCGCTTCCACGGGCATCAAATAATTGCAGATTATTTAATTCGAAATTTAGCATGTAAGCGAAATGATCCACTACGTATAAACAATGTCCTAAAGGTTAGTAATGATGCTATCCATTCATATAAAAAGCTACTTACTAGTTTGAAGCTTGTTCCCAAAACCCATATAAACGGTCTGGGAATGAAACGAAGGAAATCGTTTTACAAGGATTTCGATGGTCTGGTGGACTCTCTCGGGCGCTGTACAAATGTCAGAGTAGCACAAAGATGCCGAGAACTTGCTACACTGTCAGTGCTGCGGTTCCGTTGTCAAGATCCATAGCATTGGTGTACAGGCGGCAGGGATACCATTTGGACAACTCATGTCTTTTGGAAGCGGAGGCCTGTACAAAACATAATGCGACGAAAGCCAAACTTAAATTTCATTTCGATAGGGATGAAGACTTGTTAGACGAAGTAAATTGCGGAATGATGCATTGTTCTCATAAAGTCTAATGACCTTCATAGAGCTCGTCAGACAAGTTTGAATCTCCGAGCCGCAAAGTCAGCTATTATAAGCCAGCTGATTGTATGAGATGGCCCTGGATCAGAAGCTTTTGGAAGATTGGCGGTAACGCTTTTCGACGGATCCAGTAGTGATTACATCAGATGAAGTCTATTGGTAAGACATCACTTAATCAGACAAAGAGCCTTTACGGAAGAGTTATGTCGAGAATGTCGACGAAACAATATGCGATGGGGTTGCTGTGCACCTTGAGCTAGTTCACTTCAACAAATGCACCGAATATTCGTCTGCATGTTTCTATCTAAGAGCTGAACTGAACCGATTGCTCCGAGTATCATATCGAAATTTTGTTAGTATTACCATCTACAATACTAAAAAAATTGTTTGAGGCTAGAAGTTTGTACACCATGACATTGTAAAGGGTGTAATGACTCCGCAAATTCTGCATTTGTACTGTATCTGAATTTAATCACTATGCCTCCCTCTGCAATAAATACCAGATCATTCGACCTAATTCGGGGATAAGTTAGAGTTGTAAGTACATTTTTTTGGTTCACTTTCCTTCTAGTCCCAATTCTGTCCCTGCAGCGGGGCTACCGAAGCGTTGCGCTTAAAGGAAGCGTAATTTAGGTCACCGACCTTTTGTTCTATACTTAGAACAAGTACGAGTTAGCAGATCGCAATTTGCTTTCTCCAAGAGTAATTCTTGCCTTAACCCAAGATTAATTACTCTTCCGTCTACAATTCAAAACTGATTTTTATTTATTTTAATCTGCGGCAAAGCCGCTTGATTTTGAATGTTTAGATTTCCCCAAATATAAATAGTAAAATCTAAATGCATGCATAACTACCGTATTCTTGTTTGGCTGCAGTCACACCATGTCCATCTTGTGTGACACACACCCCTGTTACCAGGGTACATGTAACCCCGTTACACTCTCCCACGTTAAAATTGAGAATATGTACAGTTCCAATCGATTATTGCCTCAACGAGGCTCGCGTGTCCGCTAGACACTACAACTTAATTCATTGGAATAAAGGACTTCCGTGCTCTATGAGCCCTGTTTAACGACACTGAAATCAATAAGTCTCGCTGGTTTTGACAGCGAAGACAGGCAGAGCACAACTTCGTCTCCCGCACGCGGTACAATATCGGACAGTGCGTCCGCGGCACCGAGGTATATACGTCCTAGGCTCGATGAGCACGAGCGTCGCGCTTTGCGCACGCTCTCAATGACAAGTGACCTTGTTTAGGATGTGGAGGTGGTCGACTACGAGTCTGGCACTACTTTTCCCGCATGGATGACGAGGAAGGCGAGCTGCGCCAGCGGCGTGATACGACCCTGCTCGCACCTTGCGGACCCCATGTCCGTTTCCTGACTTTTCGTCAACCGAGGGACGTGGTGTAATCACCCAACGACCTCGACGGGGCGTAAGGTCGGCAGCTGGAAGCTGCCCATAAAGCGGCTCTGGAGCGCCCATTCACGGCCGGTCATTGACGCTCGTGTGAAATATGGCTCCGCCCAGCGGATCTTGCTGGGGAAACGACGGACGCGGTAACTCGATCGTTACGCATCCACACGATCGGGTCCCCGGCCATTACGGAAGCTGGATTTGCCAAAAGGAAAGCTCTTCGAGCTCGTTTCTTGGTTCCACATGAAGTTCCGTTGGAAGCTTATCGCACTCGTCTGAGTGCTCAACGAGGTGGCCCCGTGTACCCGCAACGCGGACAATAATTGTAGTGCTCGCCCCTGGCGAAAGCGCTTCAGATGACGAAGCGCTCTTTGAGCGATGGGTGCAACAGCATTGAAAACTTTACTCACTGTATAACCTACATTTGAGCCACAAGGAAGTGGAAGTGGGTGCGAAGCGACACCTTCGATTTGAATTTGCCAGACTCAAGGCATGCCCTCAACTTCCTTCGGAATGTCGCCCTGCGACGTATGGGTTAACCCTTCACGCTCCCGCGAGCTCTGTTTCTGCGACCGCAAGAGCTCAGGGCCACTTTTGATCTCAGCTCATGGCCCTTCTACTTCCCTGGCTGTTGTCGGAAAGCGCGGGGTGTCTGATGACGCGGGACGTCCTGATCTTTCCGATCAAAAGCGTTCACGGCGACTTGGCGATCTTGCCGAAATGGCGCCTCATACTCCCGCTAGTATCCGGAGGCGTGATATTCCCGCCACTTCACCAGATATTGGGTTTCGCCCTGGTGACGACGTCGTCCAACAAGACGTTCCACGTGATAGTGGACGTCACCGTTCTCATCGAGAAGAGTCGGTGGCGGACGGTGACGACCGGGTCGATCGCCGTTCGGTGACTCGCGATGCTCTTCGAGTCCTTGAGGATGAGATACTTCGTGATCGGAGCTCCCTCGGCGTCATGCTAAAGTAGCATATCGCTGCGCGGACGCTCTTGACGATTTAAAGCACGTCGTGCGCCAGCTGCCTTGCCTTGAGGAATACCGCGCTCTATCGGAGTGTTTCCTATCCGTGGAGCAGGCAAATGCGTCGCTGCATGCGACGGTGGAGCGCTTGGCGCCATTAGAAATGAAGGTTGTTGCACTCCGTGCACAGAACCAGTTGCTGGTTCAGCTTCTAGGTGGCCGAGGTCCCGTGGGATCCGCTCCGGCGCCAACACTTCCGCGTTCACTTGCGCCGGGACCCGGTACGGCTCGAGCAAGCCCACGTAAAACTCTTGGTGGGTGCGCATCCGTTTGGGAAATTTTAGCGTATACGCTAGGCCCCGCTTGGCCAAACCTTAAACGGTGCAATAAACCGTGGACGAAGCTTCGTCCGGTAGATAGCGGAAGATGCATGTGTAGGCATGTTTTTGGAACTTAATAAAACCAGGTTCCCGACCTTAAAGCTCTCCACTTTGTCTCTTCCGTTTGCATATTGTTTCTACAGGTCTTGGCATTCAGCCATCGCATCGCGAACGTGTCGTAGGACACTAGGTCTGGTAGACAAGAAGTCATCGACTTCTTTACGGATGGTGAGGATGTTGACATCAGCTAGCCGTTGGGCTATTCCTCCCCCCAAGCCCTGAGCCATGGGATGGCGGCGTCAGCCGGAAGCGAGGGCGAATCAGCCCGTTCACGTAGAACGGCGTGTAGCCAGTAGACGAATGCACTGCATTGTTCAGTGCAAACTTTATGAGTGGCAACATGGCGCTCCAGCGCCTCGGCGTCTCAGCGCAGACGCTACAAAGAACGTCTTTGATGACGCGATTCACCCTTTTTGTTTGACCATCGGTCTGCGTATGCCGCTGCCGACATATCCAAATTGGTGCCGAGCACCTAACAGATAGTCGACCGAAATTTTCCCGTGAAATGGGGGTCTCTATCAGATTTAATCGACTCTGGGAGTCCGTGTTGTCGAAAAACACGATCTACAGAAAGCGTAGCTGTACCGACCCCGTCGATGGTGTCTGGCACCGCCACCAAATGAGCCATCTTGCTCAACCGGTCGACGAATACCACGGCACCCGTGTTGCCTGCCGAATCGTTCGGCAGGCCAAACACAACGTCCAGACCCATGGACTGCCAGCACCCAGTGGTACCGGTAAGCTGGCCAGCGGCGCAACCGCATTTGGAGAGAGTTTAACTCGCTGAAACGTCTCACACGTGCGCACATAGTTGCTTGTCTATTTGTACAGCTTG
>NW_020186975.1:136795-137478 GCF_900000015.1 Plasmopara halstedii | reverse complement strand
TGCAAAAAGAATATGCAGATGAAAAAGAAATAGGCAAAGTGGAAAGCTTTAAGGTCGGAGACCTGGTTTTTTTTTTTTAAAACCTGCCTACACACCCAGCCTCTGCTATCTTCTGGACGAAACTTCGTCCACGATTTCTTGAACCGTTTAAGGTTGTGGCCAAGCGGGTCCTAGCGTACACGCTAAACCTTCCCAAACGGATGCGCACTCACCCGATATTTTACGTGAGTTTGCTCAAGCCGTATCGGGATCCGGCGCATGTGAACGCGGGAGCGTTGGCGCCAGACGGATCATACGGGCCCTCGGCCAGCAAGGAGCTGAACCAGCAACTGGTTCTGAGCACGGAGTGCAACAGTCTACATCTTCAATAATGCCAAGCGCCCCACCGTTGCCTGCAGCGACGCATTCGCCTGCTCGACGGCTATGAGTCACAACGACAGAGTGCGGTAGTTCTCAAGGCGAGGCAGCCGGCGCACGACGCGCTCCAAATCATCAAAAGCGTCTGCACAGCGATATGCTACTTCAGCATGATGCTTAGCGGAGCTCCGATCACGAAGGATCTCATCCTCAAGGGCTCGAAGAGTATCGCGAGTCACCGGACGGCTGTCGACCCGGTCGTTACCGCCTGCCACCGACTCTTATCGATTTAAATGGTGACGTCCACTATCGCGTGGAACGTCTAG
>NW_020186975.1:125890-136434 GCF_900000015.1 Plasmopara halstedii | reverse complement strand
CCCGCGCTTCCCGGCAATAGCCAGGGAAGTAGAAGGGCCATTAGCTGAACTCAAGCGGTGGCCCTGAGCTCTTGCGGTCGAAGACACAGAGCTCGCGGGAGCGTTAGGGGTTGATCGATTTGTCTTAGGGCGACAATTTGAAGGAGGTCGACGGCGTGCCTTGAGTTTGGCAACCTCAAATCGAAGGTGTCGCTCCACACGCACGTCCAGTGTCTTGCGGCTCAACTGTAACGCATACAGTGAAGAAAGTTCTCGGTGCCGATGCACCCATCGCTCAAAGAGCACTTCGTCATCTGCGCTTTCGCCAGGGTCGAGCACTACAGGTACAGTTTGCATAGTGGGTACACGAGAGCCCCTTGTTGAGCACACAGACGAGTGCGATAAGCTTCCAACGGAAATTCTTGTGGAACCAAGAATCGAGCTCGAAAAGCTTTCCGTTCAGTAAGCTCATCTTCCCCGATGACCGGGGGTCCGATGATGTGAACGCGTAACGATCGAGTTACCACGTACTTCGCTTCCACAGCGGGATCCGCCGGGCGGAAGCCACATTCCACACGAGGATCAATGACCGACCGTGGATGGGCGCGCACCAGAGCCACCTTACGGTCAGCTTCCAGCTGCCACTTCTGTGCCTCATCTAGGTATTGGTGATCACACCACGCTCCTCAGGTGCCGAGAAGTCAGGAGACGGACATGGGGTCCCCAAGGCGCGCGCTGGGCTCGTCTCACGCCGCTGTTGCGGCTCGCCTTCCTCGTCATTCCAACCGGGAAAACGGGTGTCAGACTCGTAGTCTACCACCTCCACATCTCCAACGAGGTCACGCGTCACCGTTAGCGTGCGCAGAGCGCGATGCTCGTACTCATCGAGCCTAGGATTTACATCCCTCGATTTCGCGGAGACACGGTCCGACATGGCACCGTGGACGGGAGATGAAGCTGCTGGGCTCTGCCCGTAAGCGCTGTAGGAATCAGCGAGACTTGTAGACTTCGGTGTCATTGACACAGGGCTTATTGAGCATGGAATTCGTTTCGTTCCAACGCAGAGTCTAACGGACACGCAAGCCTCGTTGAGGCAATAATCGATTGGAGCTGTAAATGTTCTCATTCCTAATGGGGGAGAGTGTAACGGGGCTACACATACCCTGGTAACAGGGGTGTGTGTCACACCAGATGGGCATGGTATGACCACCCCTAAACAAGAATACGGTACGGGGCTGGATAGCCAGTACTTACACATGTATTTAGATTTTACTATACATATTTAAGAAAACCTATGCATCTAAAATCAGACGGCTTTGCCGTAGATAAAAATGATTAAAGCTAGTTTTGAATTTAAACGGAAGCGTTTATTAGCCTTGGGTTAAGGTTGTAATTACTCTTAGAGTAAGCGGATTGCGATCCGCTAAACTCTTACTTGTTCTAAGTATAGAACGAAAGGTCGGTGACCTAATTTACGCTTCCTCTAGCGCAAAGCTACGGCTGCCCCGCCGCACTAATCGTATCGGATTATGCAAACGTTGGATTTTAAGTTCATTTATTCTGAGATTGTTTTTTTACGTATATTTTTACGTAAAGTTGAAAATTTGTAACTATAGTTTAAGTTCTGTACATTTTGTTAAATTTACAATTCAATACAATTTTTATCTAATTTGATAATAAAACAACACAAAAGATTTATGGTTTACCTTACAAATGCCCGTAAGATAACACTTGAACGAACGATAGCAAAAATGATTGCTACATGAAATCTCAATTGTTTAAAGTTGATAGTACAAAGGAAACGTTAGAATGTTTCTATCTTCAACCACGAAAAGCATCTTTTAGCGTCGTCACCTACGCGAACAGATTACAATCTTCGACCTATGTTATGTGACATAAGGACAATTTTATTCACAAAAATAGAAAAGCGTATATTTTTTGCAGCACTATCACTCTAACACGAATTATAAAACTTCGTTCGTACATCATATTTGATTACACACCCCTTTAGAGGGAACAATGTGATGTGGACGCACACCATCACAGGTGACAATTTTTTGTTTGACAAGGTGATGGCATCACGTAGTCGGCCCGCTGTTTTGTCGATAACGACGCGCTTTTGCTTGCCACATGAGGGCATGACGACTCTTGATTACCTTAGCAGGTGCGTTATCAGATGCTTTCGTGTCTGTATCGAACACATGGATAAATAGCTGTAAACTTTAAACTCTGTCCATCTCAGTGGCTCTGCTGTAGTTTTGCGCAACTCCATGAACTCCTCGTTAAGTATCATCACCTCTCACCACGTAGCATGCCCCTGGATGTTTCCCAAATACTTTGCATCAATGTGGGACTGGCTGCAGTTCGTAAATGAGGATCATGTACGGCATTCACTTCAGCTGCTGATTGAAGACAATGCAAATTCAGGACCAAAAGTATTGTTGGATCTCCCGCTGGCTCATCAAGTCCAGACGCATGGAAGTCGAGACCTAGCGCTATTGTCGCTGAAGGATTCTGCTGCTATTGAGATCTGGCGACAGGCAGAACAGGAGTTAAAGTTGCAACCTCTGATGTTACAACAGATGCCGTGCGAACGGGGTGACCCTCTTATCTTTTCAGGCCACAAACAACTGTTTAATGACCAGAAGGATATAGGTGGTTATCAAATACCTAAGACGGTAAGGGGACACTTTGTCGGACGCAGCACAAGTAGGCAGGAGTTTGCGTGGAGTCAGGAACTGCTAGAAGAAGGAATGTGCGGTGGAGCCGTAATAAGTTCAGTCTCGGGTCAGTGTGTGGGTATTATCGAGGGAATCGTCCCTACCATAAGAAAAGAGGACGAAGACTCGTTGTTGCACGACGAGAAGGCACTTGGATCATGGAAGATGCGACAGGCACTTGCTGGCCATGTGGCCTTTATCCCAGCAAGTGACGTGAGGGAATTTATCAAAAATCCAGACGGCTTGTTGCTTACAGGGATGGAGCTGCCGTTGTTTATGTGAAGAAAGTAATAAAATGAATTTAAGTGGAAAAAGAAAGAGGGCCAAGCAGACATTTGTACGGATATTATTGCCTACGTAACAGCCCTTTTGTTCGCGAATGCAGAACATGCGACAGCAAGTGCCTGAATGGGAGCGAGAGGAGCTGCGTAGTCCAGCGAAAAGCGAGTTTTCGATACTTTACCAAAGCGTAATGTTATGCCTGGTTCCTCGTCTTCGTTCTCGTTTGACTCCTGCCCAACCAGCAAGAAATTTTTTTTTGAAGCGACTTTCGCGCGTCCTTGAAAGTTTAACGTCCACGCACGAAGGTCTTCATTCCACCAAGGCTGTTTTGTGCTAAATACGAGCAGATCTTTCTCATATTCCTGCTGCTCTACAGCACCGTAAGAAATCTGTCCCATCGAGGCAGCGCGCTCGCCCCTAAGTCGATTCTGCTTCACTCGCATAGAGCGGGAGTGGCCTTCAGCATCATCGTCATCCAACCAGCTGTGTGCGTTATCACTAAACATTTCGAGCCGCAAATCAATGTCGTCCAGAGTTAAACTTCTGAGACGTTCAGTGATTGACATTGTACGCGACTGTTGCTGACGGTTAAACCGGTCAACAAGACTTGCAGAGCGCCCTAATCGTGCTTGGTGTGTGTTAAAGATGGCGCCATCACTGCCCATTCCAGAACGCTGCTCATGCAGAGACATACTCGTACGACTTTGAAAACCAGTGTCATCATAATCGTCGTCAACAGGCCTTGACACTATGCATTTTAACGAATTAGGAATGCGACCAAGAATGTTTGCATCGTAGACAATATAGGCAAGTTCATGATTGTGCTGCGACGTTGAGCCAGTGTGATGATCAAAAAGTGTAAAGTCAATGCCAAGAAAGCTTGGCTCAAGACGACCCAAGTATACAGCCGAGTCTTCACTTTGAGGGAGGTCGCGCATAGTACGCAGATGAGAATCTCGCAAGTTGTGAAAAATAAACGGCCCTGAACCGTCACTTAAACAGGATGCAGCAAGCAAAAATTCGCCTGTTTCCTCAAGGTGGAAATTAAATGCTGTCACGAATTCACCTCGAAGTCGCTCAATACATCCAAGTATTAACTCGTGTGGGTTGGCATTTTTATGAGCAACTGGAGGTCGGTAGAACCGCTGTTTGTGCTGATGAATAAACGCTCGTGCTTGTACTAGATCTTTGTCGCTCGCGTAAATGCTCAAGTCACCGGCAGCTTCGAGGGACTTAAAGTGAAGAGTGTGACGAGATTTACCTGCCAGACGAAGCAATTCCAAAGTTTCTTGAAAGTCCATCTCGAGACACGATTCGCCATTAATGGCGGTAAGAACGTCACCTACCCGAATTAATCCACATCGTTTCGCTGCACCTTCATCTCCTATTGCATTGATAGCACGAAAGCCTTTCACGACGGCTTGACGTCCATACCAATCGGTCTCAAGCTTTAACCCGACAGGTCCACGATCAAACGTGACGTCGTACGAATCGTAATTTCGCTCCATCGCCCGGCTAGAATTAGAATGTGTAAAACCAAAACGTGGCGATAAGCTACCAAGTGAGAGCAACCGGCTCAGCAATGTGGTAGTAAAACCCTTAGAATCTTCATTTCTCGGACTGGAACGCACCTGTAGATTAGATTCAGCGTGCGTAGGGGTATTATTGCGAATTACCGTCGACGGTGAGTTTACACCCCGCATTGGGCTAGAAGATCGGTCATGAGGCCAGTCATACGTGATGTTGCGGTCTTCGCCGTCGCCACACTTCAAGTTGTCAAGCTGGTTGAGAGACCCTTCACACGCAGGCGTCGAACGTCTCAGCAAACTCTCACGCCTGATAACTTGTTGCTTAACATTCTCGTCATGTGAACCAGATTTAACGAAGTCACCCCAATCTTCTTCAGTGTTGTAATCATCGACCAATTTCAGTGACATTGCAGCTACAGCAGAAGCCGAAGCATCCTCGGCGTGGTCAAGATAATTGCAAGCCGTCGGGGTCAATAGAGAATTTTCAAGCCATGGATTTGCATTACGTGCAAGATTCAGCGATGACAATGGATCAAGCTTTCTGGTAGCTTCGACAGAAAGAGATCTTGTGGTTGTTTTTTTATTTAGAGGTTGCTTTTCATTCAATTTGATATCAGCCTTTGAAATGCTATGCACTGGTGATGTAGAATTAAGCTGAACCTTAGAAGCCATCGATTCTTGAACTTCTTGGCTGTACTTTTGAAACGTTTCAATCGTGAAAAACGACATGACCACTTTGCCTTCAAAGAAAGCTTAGAATAGATGAAAAGGAACTGAGACCAAATTTGCCTGTCATCTATTCTAGTAGTTAGTATTTATTTTGAATTGTCACAGTATCACCGAAAAATTTAAAGCTGTAATTGTTATATTTGACTTCCACAAGTGGTAAGATAAAGACATGGAAACCTTTGTCGCTGCAGCCCGTGAGTGGAATGTATTGTTGGGTGAAGTTGGGGAAGATTTCGTATCTCGCCACTTAGATAACGCCATGCAGCTTGCTATCGCTCTGCACTACCAGAAAGATCAAGAAGCGGAACACGCTACTTGTGACGTATCCAGCGCTGAGCTGCAGGACTTTGTTGCACTTTCAATGATTCTACAGCGTCTGCTGGAAGCGGCGACACGAGACCATATGACATTTTTGTTGCCTGATATGATAAGTAGCACGACCAAACAAGCATCGCTTTTGAAAGAAGAGCTGAGCATTATGCAAAGTCTTCCTGATGCTTTTAGGCAGCGATTTCGACAGCTGCTGGCAATGCATTGGGACACATTGGTTGAAAGCACAACATTATTCCCTTTGCCGGGAATCCAGGATATAAATTGGAGCGTTGCAAAGGACAACAACAATGGACAACGTATCCATTTGCGTGTACAGACATCAGATGGCAGGACGAGAAAGATACATGTACCTATTCAGCAATTTCATGAGCTTCGATACAGTGTAGCCTCAATTTTGCATGAAATGAATATGATAGAAGCACATCCAATAATGCAGCTCAACCACATGAAGTTTAGCAGATGAATCACTGAGTAAAGTATACGTTAAGACCTGTACTATGAATGTTTCGTCTAATTTGTTTCACAGCAGAGCTGCTTAGCTTCTCATCTTCTTTTTGGAGTTAGTGAAACACTCTCCCCAAAGACACACGATTTTGCCACGCATGATCTGTGAAAAAGCCTCGAATGTGTACATTTGACAATTGTGTGTCTCCTCCTTCTTGATCTTTGTGTCGTTTGTCTGGGCTTGCTCTGCCGACATGAGCAATTCAGATGGTGTTGCTACTTTGTACTTTTGAATAGGGTACTTTGCGTCTTCGATAGCGAGCACCCGCTTTTCAGATGGAATCTGGCATGTCTCTAGTAATAATTGCAGTAGACGCTCCATCTGTTCCTGAGTCATCTCGCGCGTATCATTATTCTTCTCCTCCTCGATTGATTTTAGCGCTTCACCAGCAGGTGCATTCGTGGCTAGATTGAAAAGCATTCGCAACCGCTCGTCTACAGTGCCCTTAACAGCCATCGAAAAAGCTACCATTTGTGCATCAATATCGCTCTTGCGATCCGCGTCCGTCTTAAGACTTAACAATACGCGTTCCAGGTGGTAGCCCTTCTTCATTCCAGTCGGACAAACCTGAGCTAGTTTGAAACCCAAATATTGATCAAAGTGCTGCATTGAGGCCTTGCCCGAAGGGAAAGCTTTTGTCACGCCATTTCTCACATCCTCAAACACTTCCGGTCTATGTCAGAAGGTAAAAATCGTATTAGTACTAGTACTTCCCATTAAGTAATCTAGAATAATGGATCCTACGTAATGTTATTGCTGGATCGCAGCTCCCAAGCTTCGTACGGTGAAATGACAGCTGCCTCTTCAATAGGAATTCGTAATGACTCAAAGTTATTCTTACCGCATGAACCCCGGTATATATAGGCACTAATTCCGAGCAGAATGCCACCTAACGTCACGCCCGGGTTGCGACTGAACCATCCAGGCTTGTACTTGGGTGGCTCCTCACCACTGCCGTTGACACTAACGCTTGACTTCGATCCATCGGAATTTAGCGCAGCGGTGACAGTCGCCGATGGAGCTGTAGATGAGGCCACGGAAAAGTTAACATAGCAATTCACCTGTTGCAAGCGACCGCATGATGTTATGCGCAATTGACGGTGGAGGCGAAGCATTTTGTTTACAAACCAAAAATATTAGGAAATTAATGCGACAAATCGAAAATGATGTACAAAGTCCCACCTAAGATACTGACCAAAATGAATGTGAACTACGAATCGAAGATGGTGATAAATCTAATGAAGGCTAAGGGGGACATAGGATGAAAGTTCGCGTCAAGACGACGAAAACTTTGCATGACCATAGCTGGACCAAGAAGCAGTAAAAGATCATTAGACGACGTCCAGACTGTTTTAGTCAGAAAGAAGCGATTGAGACGCTGGAGTGAAGTATCGATCTAGTAATAACGTGAAAATCACAACATATAACTGCACCGAAGCCACAGTTGTGCAAAAAAAGTCACCCTTCTTGACTACGTTTCCAGTTTGTTTGTCGTCCTACGCCTTTGATTTTGCTTCGGCCGCCTTGAACCCGTTTGTCGCGCCTACATACAAAGACTTGGAGACCTCGTTTCGTGACAGCTTTACTTTCATGGTGATTGCTGCTACCGACTTGTACGTCGCACACATGTCCCCGCCCTGCATAGACTACCGCACCTTTCTACGACTTTCGCTTTCATTTCCTGATTTCTTGTGCTTAGCGCATTCAATTCAGAGAGCATAAGAGACACCTTTTAGGAGGTTTGCGAGTGTGAATACCGTAGCTAAGGACTGCAGTTGCAAAAACCGTGTACTTCAGCAAACTGTGTGTTACGTAGCTTACAGGTAGATTCCTCGTGGCTTTATGCGAGAACCTCTTCAGTGTTTTCGATTGTACTTTAGACGCAGTCAGTCAGTCATTCGCGTAGTTTTAACTGAGCTAGGAATTTGTTTCGATCTTATAGGCCAGCTTCCTCTGATACACCGAGACACCTTGCACTGTGGCGAATTCTTCTCACTGGTCGCATTGATCCTGCAATTGCCTTTTAGCCCACTGAAAAATGCTGCAGGTAGATTTTACCCTCACCACTTCCGATCTACCGAGCTGCATCTAGCCGCGAATTTGGCATCACCTGTCAGGCCATTTCTGTGATCATGGCAGTTGCTTTGACAAATAAACGAATTGCCACCACAACCAGCGTCATGCTTACCGTCAAAATTTGTGACACAACTACGTTTGGTTCGGCCGAAATGACACCAACGCCAGTCAGACATCATCGCCACGCTGGACACTAAATCATAAAATATTAGTCTATTTTTTGTTAATGTTTAAACGAATTAGGTCCGCCAATATTCTGCTTTTGTTGCAGTTCCTGCGCCAGTGGTCGCGAAAAATTGTGGATTTTGGCGGCTCGTCCGATTACGAGTACAAGCAGAATGCATTTATCAGCTCACTGCCTTCCGTTAGCCAGCCTGCGGCCTGATCAAAGTATCATGTTCACCCACACGAAGCTCAAGGGTACGCGCACCAATGTATCCCATTTGTATTTGATACTCCGTTGGCGAGCATGGGAAACTTATATTTAATGTTTGTAGCATGAGCGTCACAGTCCAACAATATTTCGAGTATTACAAAGTGCGCTTTGTCAGCTTTATAGGCATTTATAAAGCGTTCCCGACCAAAATGGCTCATTCACAGAAGCGTCAGACCTTTTTTTATTGTTCCTACGTACGTTCATGGACACGTAAGATATCGGGGATACACTGTTTACTTTAGCAAGGTCTGCTATCCGTCCGAATACGTTGAGTTGCATGGTAAGAAACTTCGGGTTTCTTTTTGACACGAAAGAAAAGATGCTTTGTTTTAGCTTTATCGGGTAAATCTGTCATCTTTATCGACTTTCCTTTGCCGACCATCTAAAACATCTGATACCAGCCTGAATAAGCGAGATAACGCTGTCGATCATCAAAATATAATTCAGGACTCAGCCGAAAGTTCGAACTCTGGCTACAATTAACCTAAATAAGCCATACGCTCGGACAACACACGATAGTTGTACCCGTTTTTGAACAGAAACTCCGTTAAAGCAAGTGGTCATCGATGCCGTACCATCAATCGAAATGGCGACAAGTACATCTATCCCGCAAGTCTCACTCCCTGTAAGCTTGATTCGAAACTGAATTTACTTTCTCGCTGGTGTAATTCATCTCGCTGTCCTTAAATCGATATGAGATTCCTGTGTCAACCAAAATTGGGCGCTAAGAAATCTGTTGGTTTTCTCACGGCTAAAACGACCCGCCATCGGCGTATCATGTGCCTCGTGTACCATCGTGTACCATCGTGTACTTCAAATCATCGTTGTAGGGAACCACAATTTGTGCCTCGTCGTCACGTGCAACCTTATAGTGAAGGAGATCATCCTTTCATGCATAACAATGCAACCATTTTTTAAGCGACCAGGAAGCTTGTCATAGAATTCCGTGTCACTTGATGACAGTGCTTTGATGATCAGATCATGCTGTTCATGGTCAACATACCCTCAGCGTATCATATCGGATATATCGCTCTCGATATAGCTGATATGAGCTAGCTCACAATCAAGACGACGTGACAATGCGTCTGCCACCACGTTCAGTCTCCCTGGCTTGTACGCGACCGTGAGATAGTTTACTGCGATAAATAACAGCCAGCGAGCCATTCGCTACGATAATAAAGGCGACTGTCTGCACAACGCAAGCTGGCTTGATTCGTGTAGACAATAAACGGAGTTGAACACAAGAGGTGAACACGAAACTTCACTAGAGCATATATTGCACCGGGGCTACCGTAGCTTTCCGCTTTGAGGGAGCGTAAGTTAGGTCACCGACCTTTTGTTCTATACTTAAACCAGTACGAGTAAGCGGATCGCAATCCGCTTAAACCAAGAGTAATTATTGCCTTAGCCTAAGGCTAATTAACACTTTTTTATTTATTTTTATATCTGCGGCAAAGCCGCCAAATTTTTTAATGTATAGATGTTCCTCAATATTAAAAGTAAATCTAAATACATGTATAAATACTGGCTCCCCAGCCACGAAACGTACTCTTATTTGGGTGCAGTCACACCATGCTCTTCTCGTGTGACACACACCCCTGTTACCAGGGTATGTGTAACCCCGTTACACTATCCACCATTAAGATTGAAAACATTTACAGTTCCAATCGATTATTGCCTTAACGAGGCTCGCGTGTCCGCTAGACACTTCAACTTCGTTCGTTGGAGCAAAACAACTTCCGCGCTCAATGAGCCCTGTGTCAACGAGTTTAAGTCACCAAGGCTTGCTGGTTTTGACAGCGCACACGGGCAGCGCCCAACTTCGTCTCTTGCACGCGGTGCAATGTCGCACAGTGCGTCCGCGGCATCGAGAGATGTACATCCTAGGCCCGATGAGCACAAGCGTCGCGCTCCGCACACGCTATCAGTGACGACTGATCTTGTTGAGGATGTGA
>NW_020186975.1:121020-125880 GCF_900000015.1 Plasmopara halstedii | reverse complement strand
TCCTAAATATACTAAATATGTATAGTAAAATCTAAATACATGCATAACTACTGGCTACATAGCCCCGTACCGTATTCTTGTTTAGGTGTGTGGTCACATCATGCACATCTCGTGTGACACACCCACCCCTGTTATCAGGGTTCGTGTAACCCCGTTACAGCACCTGCACTCGTTTATCGACGAAAATTGCACGAATCCTTCGTTTTAATGTCTTAAGAAACTTCATGTGACACAAAGCGACGAATGTCGTTTTTTCAATTGTCTAGTCACTTTCTTTCTCTACTGTATCTATCGCTTGAACTTGTTGCTGTCTGCTGGTACGTCGTCATGCATTGTTGTAATTTTGCCAACTTTTGTCGTTTGTATCAGTATTATATACTCATACGATCACCAAATTATTCGACAAATGGTGGTAATTATAGTAAAATTCTATCTTCGATTGACCAATCGCAGCGCCAAATCATAATGACTAAGTTATTTCTTAGTCAGAAATTCCGCCTTATATAGCGCGGGACGCTCAGCGTCGATCGGAAGGCTCTCTGCCGCATTTCTTCGCGTGTGTAGCTTTCCATATATTTACGTTATTTACTTTACCCACTACAACATTTCTCGTCTCTCTTTCTGTCACTTTGAGACGAGGAAAAGCACAAAACAATGCGACGTCGTGAGAGCAATTTGACACTAGATGACGACGTTGACGTGACTGTCGAGATTAATCACTTTGAACATCCGTGGATGACAGTGGAATTGTATGAACAATTGTGGTTAAATGCCACACAACAAGTAAGTTCCAGTTGTACGTTTACAAAGTACAAGCAAACGAGCAGTTTTCGAAAAGAGAGTTCGACACAAGACCCGAATGAAACTACTGCTGAAGCTAATAGTACAGCAATAGAGTGTTTTCAGGAGCAATTTTTGAAGAATTTAGGGAGTGATATTGTCATATTCCCGCCACAGCCACGACGTCCGTTTATCGTGCTTGCATATGCTAGTGTGACAGATCAGTATGGACTCAAGACTGTACTTCTGGTACGAATGGAACAACTTCGAGATTCAGAGCAAATTGGCATTACTGTGAAGAATACAGATCCTATTCATCGTACTAGAATGGTGGCGTTCCTTAGCATTTTACAACAGCGGATTCAACCAGTAAAAGCTCCAAAACGACCTCATGCAAGAAGTGTAGACACAAGTAGTTTGTTTTTGGAAGAGTATGATCATGATAGAATGATAGATACAGATATATCTACCGTGGTACCATCGCCTGTGATTGAGACACCAGTTGCATTGTCACAAGCTTTAGCAGAGACACCTCCGTCCAGTCGATCATCCTCTGTACTTATGGGAAGACCGCGAAATGGTTCACGAACAATTGCACGTGGACGATCTAACACAATTCGGTATCGTACAGACCGCGATATTGCATTCGAAGGCTATTTAAGCAAGAAAAGCGATGTTTTGATGAGCTGGAAAGCCACGTATTGTGTTCTTGAAGAGGACACATTGGCGTTTTATGAAACGCGAGAAGATTTTATTTCAAATTCAAAACTTATTGGTCGGATTCAACTTCAAGCGATTGAAGACGAAGAAATGGGCAAGCCAAATGGCTTTTGTGTAACTGCAGAAGGTGGTCATGTGAGTCACATGAGCTCACGAACAGCCTTTGAAAAGGAACAGTGGAAGCGAGCAATCAGTGTACGACTTCGTCATGATAGTTTACTGTTTAGAGTCTTTTGAGAGCTAACATAATCTTGCTGATGTCGACAGATTGCGATTTCTAAAGTACCGGAAGTGGCACGTCCATACGTAGCGTTTGCGTCTCAGCCTTTAGAGCCTCATACGTTCTATCGACTTCTTGGTGCATTATTACGTCAAGAAGTGAGCGATTTTCCTGTGTTGTTCCGTAGCATGCATCCCGACATTGTCGTCACGTCTAATTTTCCTCCAATTGTGCCGTTTTGGGGCCAGTATCGTCGATACGATGGTGTCTTGCTCTTTATCTCTACATTGTTAGATACAGTTTCAGTGGATCATTTTTCATTTTTGGATGTCATTGAATTGGTGCGTGGAGATGCTGATTGCGTCGATGAAGCGGGAGCTCCTGACGCGCTCACACCTTCTCCGCTTACTGTGGACTCGTATGTTTTGTCTCCAAAAACGAACGATTCTTCGACAGTCACGCCAACAAGCGCTTCAACTCCTTCTGCGCAGTGGACAAAACGTCTAGTAGTGACTGGAAAAGAGACATTTAATTTACTTAAAGCAGAAAATCGTCGAGTGACTCAGTTGTTTGTTCATGAATTGTGGCTGGATCACAAAGATCGACTTGTACGCTGGCACTTGAATGGAGACGCTGTGGCGCTCTCGGTTGCATTTGATGATGCACCACGCGGCGAAAATATCCGACTGGTGCTGCCTGGAGAAGCGTCTGCGATTTCTCATTCGATCCCTCCGGGAATATTTTACGTGCAGATTTTACGGGCACAACAATTACATCTCAGTGAAAATGGGAATGACCATACAACAAAAGGAACTAGTCACACGACTGCTGCGTTGAAAAAAGGGTTTCCAGTGTATGCACGTTGCATTCTTGAAGAAGGAACTCACATGGAGCAAACGTTGCGTGGTTTAGACTTGAAAAAAGGAGAGATTTCTACCGAAGAATTCTCGACTTCGCTGAAAGGTTTGCTCAAAGAAACCCGTCGACCTTCGAAAGGAACGCGATTCTTTCGTGGCTTGAGGCGTGCTGCAGGGATTTCTGGCGAAAGAACAGTGGCAACATTTGGAGATCCAAGTGGCTGTGTCACCAATATATGCAAGTGTTTGCCCGTCGTGAATCCCGACGATCATCACAAAGCTGGTACGCTGAATCCCGAGTGGTCAAGTAATCTCCGACTTGAATTTCCAGGCTGTGCGCGAGGATTTACGTACTTTTTAAAGGTCGAAGTATTTCAAAGTCGCTTTATGTTAGCAGATGAACTTTTGGGTGTCTGTAAAATCAATGTGACGCCTCATTTGTCGCTAGTTCTTGGCTCTGCGGATGCGAAAGCAAACGGTGCGTTGCCTCGATGGCACAATTTGTGTGACCAGTATAACGATTGTAAGGAATCATGGGCCCCTCCGACAGTCTTTCGAGGTCGCATTCAGCTCGGGATCATCTTTGCACCGACTATTACTTGGGCCGAAAGCTTTCCGCAATCTCAAGGTCTTCGACGTATGGCTAGTGATGGGAGGCTAGTGGAATCAAGACGTGGATCGTTGGACGAAACTTTGCTGCAAAGTTCGTCTAGCTACAGCCTTCGGGAGTGTCTACGATCTGATAAACGAGCGTCTGCGAAAGCTTTTAGTTTGACTTTGGAACGTGGTTTTGTGACACGTCCAGTGCAAAGACGAACGGAGTCTGGTGAGCCAAGAGAGAATCGCGACGTAAGTTCAAAAATTGAATCTCCTACCAGTAAAATAAACGATGAGCTGTCACATTTCGCTCGCCAAAACCATACGTTTTGTGGAAAGACCACGCAGTTTGATGTTCCACGAAAGTATCAATTAATTAAAGTTGTGGGCGCTGGAACGTACGGTGAAGTAGTTGCTGCAAGTGACGTTGAGTCTGGGACGACAGTTGCAATTAAAAAAATTACGAATGCGTTTCAAGATTTGCCTGACACAAAGCGAATTCTTCGTGAATTGTGTCTATTGCGTCAATTGAGACATCCCAATCTTATACAACTTTACGATATTCCTCGACCTGAACGTCTGTCATATCTAGAAGACATTTATCTTGTGACGGATCTCATGGAAACGGATTTACATCGTGTGATTCATTCGACTCAGACCTTAACAGATCAACATGTAGCACATTTTATGCGTCAAATTCTACGTGCGCTAGCGTATTTGCATTCGGCCAATGTATTGCATCGCGATTTAAAACCATCAAACATTTTAGTTACAAGTACATGCGAAGCTAAAATTTGTGATCTTGGGTTAGCTCGTTATGTGGATCATTCCAAGGCAAAAAAAATCAATGGAGCATCCGACGAAGCATTTGTTGAGCTGACAGAGTACGTCGTAACGCGATGGTATCGAGCCCCAGAAATCTTGCTTGACGGATGTAAATACGATAAACCCTCTGATCTATGGTCTGCTGGCTGCATTTTAGGCGAGCTTTTAGGCCGCAAACCCCTTTTTCCCGGATCGAGTACAATTAATCAACTGAACAAGATTTTTAATGTGCTTGGAACACCTGATATCACGTACATTGCCAGGATCCACAAAGAAGCAGCGCAAAAATGGGTTCATCGACAAAGGCGGAGGTCAAAAATTCCATTTGAAGAGCTTTATCCGAATGCAAATCAACAGGCTCTTGATCTTTTAGAAAAGCTGCTTGTGTACGATCCACAAAAGCGTCTTAGTGCCGTTGAAGCGCTAATGCATCCATACATACGGGAGGCTTTTCGATCAATGGGGGACTATAACGAAGAAGATGAGACGTTCAGCTATGATGAAGTGGAGCAGAAAGAAGACAAATTTTTGGGCAAGATTGACGACACTAATGAATATGTGGTTGAAACAAAGGAAGCGATGCAAAAGGCAGTGTTTGAGCAGGTTTGCTTCTTTCATCCCGAAGCAAGAGAGTTTGAAGACTGGATTAATAAGCACGATGAAAAGTACTGTGTCGATCCACAATCGGGCAAGTTGGTCCCTTTGAACAAGGGGTGATCTTTAATGTTATTATTGAAAAGAACATACGTCGTTTATCGTGATTGTTTATAACTTATATTATGCCGAAAGTTCAATATTGTCCCATCATACACATACAGTGCTGGCCAAAAATATGTAGCCATGACTCATTCTCAAATTTTC
>NW_020186975.1:120438-121010 GCF_900000015.1 Plasmopara halstedii | reverse complement strand
ACGTCATAGTGACCAACAAGTGCTGACTTCAGGATGACGAACTTTGCTGACGTCAACAGTAAGGGACATTCGTCGAAGCACTAGCGGGCAGAGACCACGGTGATGGAGCGAATCTTATTTTTTCTCATTGAGTCTGCATTTCTGCATTTCAAAACACAGTCGATGTCTCCACAACTTTTACCTCTCGTTTTATAAATGCTTTGGCCTTCCCGTGTTCCTTTGCCACCGCCACGAAGTGGCTCCCGGTCTTGACGGAGAAGGAGTTGCCGAGGCAATTCCACTCGCTGGTAAATCAATCCGACTACATTACGTAGCAAATTCACAGATCCAATCATCATTGAGGCTGGGCGCCATGCGCTGAGTGAGTAAATGCCAGATAGATATACTGTGTAAAAACAACATGACAATGCCAGAGGCAGACGAAATACACGTGAGCTGTAGAGGGGTGAGTTCTGATTAATCACTGCCAGACTACTACACGCGCAGTGTCTGCATTATAATTAACTGAGCCGCGATCTGCTGCATTTGACCGTTCCAGTCGTAACAAGTAAGGGTTTGATTTACTCTCGAAA
>NW_020186975.1:120144-120428 GCF_900000015.1 Plasmopara halstedii | reverse complement strand
TCGACGGAGGTGCCCCAAATGCACCTCCATAGCCGTCTTGTCTCCTTCGGCACGGCTGAGGACGAAGATATCGTCAAAGTACGTCTGCGCGAACGTACGTAGCGGCCTGAACAGCTTCGTGACCAAGCGGTTAAACGTCGCTGGGGCATTCGACAGGCCCTGCGGCATCACAAGCCACTCCCAAAGCATACCGCTTGAAGTGCTTACCGCTGTGAGAGGAATATCGGCATTCGACAGGCCCTGCAGCATCACAAGCCACTCCCAAAGCATACCGCTTGGAGTGT
>NW_020186975.1:120021-120134 GCF_900000015.1 Plasmopara halstedii | reverse complement strand
TCCACTTGGTCTTCGAGGCGTTGAAGCAGGATGCGGTTGAAGCGCCTGCGGTAGTATGATTTGAAGCTCATGATAATTCTTGCATCGCACGGTTGGGTTTTTGACGTGGTATT
>NW_020186975.1:110303-120011 GCF_900000015.1 Plasmopara halstedii | reverse complement strand
CTGCGTCGTGCTTCGCACGGAAAAGGCGTCAATGACGTCGCACTGCTCCTTGGGCAGGAGCCATTGGCGTGTTGCGCAGGATTTGGCTTCCGGAACAGATCAATCTCGTGACGTACACCTCGGTCAGGAGGTAGCGCCGACGGCGAGTCTCTGGAGATGACCTCTTGAAATTCCTTTACGAAAGGATACTACGGATCCGAGGGATTCCGTAGGATCGACGATCCACTTCGTGCGTTCAGCATTCACTTAGTGTTCTTCAGGACAGCTTCACCCAGAAGCGACGATGAGTTAATTCCTTCTTTGGTCTTTAAATGACCCCTTCAGCTAAATTGCTTGCCTTCAAGGCACCGCAAAACGTTTCGAAGGACATTTCGTCCAGCTCAAGAAGAGCATCCACAACGGGAATAGCTTTGAGGGTGACGTCGCCGTCTTCCTCTCCCATCATACCGTTGACAAGGGTATATAGCTATGCGCTATCGTCTACGGTAGACACACCCTGGATCAGGATCGACGCCCTGCGTCCTGCATATAATATACGATGTCGCCGTTGCCTCTCGACGGAAGTTTTATGTCGCGTTGAGACTAGTAGGAATACGCGCTAAGCGTCGTCCAGTGTCTGCTCCACTGGAGCTTAATGTTATTATCGATATCCGACGAAGAGCTGCTAGTTCCAAAGTCTTAGTCCACTGGATAACGTCCATGCGCATCTGAAGAGCCCTGCCTTGGATGCTTCAGACCTCGTCCGACCATACCGTTTTTGGCATGCAGCAACGGTTTTGAAACGTGAGTAGTGCTCAGCGGTCTACGTGCCACTCAAAATGCATCACTGGGGCCTCGCTCTCGATGCCTCGGACATTGGCTGACCATACCACGCATGGCATGCAGCGACCGCTTCAGTACTGGAGCAGCGCTCAGCGATTTACATACCACTCCACATTCCGCGAGCCACGCTCGAAACTCCTGTCCAATACACCTTCGGTGTTTGACAACTCGGATACTCCGATATCTGGCATATTGACCGTCTCAGTCCAGTGCCCGCGCCAATAGCGCTTCTGCTTCCTAGCAGAGGTGGGTTCATTACTCACAACATCACCGTTAGGAGACGTGCGTGTAGCGCCCAAGGTCTTCGACCTCCTTTTAATCCATGGCTCACGGTGTTCCAACAACGCCATACCAAGGGTAAGGTAATACCTTGCATCCAAGTCTAAGACTAAGCAGTGTTCCACGCTATCGAAGTAAAAAACTTGACACCGAGGTCCACAGGGATCTTCGGCACAGTGACACAAGTCCCTGTCGCTAAACGATCAGTGAAAGTGTCATTCAATCGCGCTTTCAGCGCAGCTGACTTTCTTCGATCGTGGAATGCAAGCATATTTGCCCGACCCCCCGGAAATCAACAAGAATTTTCTACGGCGTCTTTAAGCCCTTCAAGGTCGCTTTTACGGCAGTAAGCCCGGCATGCACACACGTTCCGATTTCAAGAGCACGAAGCTTTTCGAAGCTGGGTTCTGCAGTCCTCTACCTTTTTTGAGGCACAACAAAACTCAGTTCTCCCCCAGCAGGACGCCCCGCGCCTACTAGGTTTTCTCGTGTTCCTGCGACAAACTAGACTAATTATAAGCGGGACGTTGGTTCGACGAACTTTAACGCGCCTTGCGCAGGGGACCAGCCCGAACGTGATGGGTGTCTCCACAGGCAAAACACTGTCGGGTGTTTACACGCTGCTCAGTAGCTCGGAACTCCCCCTCCTCCTTCTCAGCATTGCTGAGATCCATTGGCTCAGGCCCGCTCAACGAGCTCTGATGGTGTGCATTCCAACCAAGTCGTGCCGCCTTGATATTGAATTTGGCATTCAATACCACATTTTAGTTTCTCCAAAAGAAGACAGATGCACACATAAGACTTCTATTCTGGCCACACCAATGCGAAGCCCTCCATATTGACGTTCACTGCGATCGCCTCGGGGAGAGGATCTGCGGGTAACAAGAAAACGCGATTGCGCGCGATACACCTGGTTAGGCGGTGAAAACACTCGTATAATTTGCAGCTTTAGCTCTGCCCAGGAGGGAAACGCAGGTTCGACCGAAGTGCCGCACGTCAGTGCCCATACCTTGTTGAACGTGGCGTCGACTATTAGGAAGAATCATTGCTGAACAAGCCGTTTGGACAGTTCGCCGTCAGCTTTACCAACCTGTTATATGTTCTTCACCTTCTTATTTAGCCGATAGGAGCATGAGCATCGATAGATGGTCGGGTAGGCACCAGCTTCAGCATAGAATTAAAAACTTACAGTTTTTAGAGCAATTTTTTGCGATGACTTGCCACTTAGGCTGCGAGGGTATCAGACTGGACCATGTGATAGTACTAGTACATTGATTTCTGCATACTGACGAAGGCTTGATGTACCTACGCTGTATAGCACCTGCTTCAACAGTAGCTGATGAAAATAATAAAAAGTGTTGGTATGCTATTGAGAAAAATGTCCTCGGTCAATAAGACTACAAATTTTATGTAGACCCACAAACCAAAATATCTCTTTAGCATCCATCTATCGTTTAAAGTAATGAAATATCGACTCCACCAAGTCGACCTGCGGCATATCCACCAGCACGATTTTGTGCGTTACTCAGGTCAAAGTCACCGGATGCGCCCACAGCCTCACTTTCCATGCAATCGTCTTCCGACAATTCTTCACGCAGCCAGTGCTCAACCACCTTGTACATCGGTACCGTCAAACCATCAGTACATTGGTCAATAGAACCAAAGAAGCCCACAGAGCCGCATCGTATGTACAAGACATGGGACGCCCAGACATCTGTACCATCAAATATGTGGGTAGCAAGTAATACAGTAGCCTGTCGTTGTTCCGTCTCCTCTTTTAAAAATGTAAGAACGTTCTCCCGTGAAATGATATCAAGCATTCCAAGTACTTCATCCAGCACAATGAGCTGAGATGGTCTCAATAGCGCCAAAAAGAGTTGCACTCGACGACGCTGACCGTCTGAAAGGCGATGCAGTCGCCATTTCGGATCTATACGCAGCAGTTTCAATAATTGCTGACGGCGGTCTGGAAACTCGCTTTGTAATTTGACCATCATTTCCTCTACGGCCATGTCAGCCGAGTACGCCATAGCGTGTGAAGCGAAAGCCACACTTCGCTGACCCCAATCTGCACTCACAAATGTCCTTAAACAATTAAGTGTCGTATCACGAAAACTGTCTCGCCCAAAGACTAGTGCCGTATTATCAGCAGTTAAGTGTTTTCCAGCCAAGATACTGAGCAACGTGCTTTTACCAGCTCCATTGCCACCAACCACTAAAACACGCTGACCAGGCTGAAGTGTTAAATTCACATCACGTAAAACGCGATCATCGTCTTGATCTGCATGATAATTTGTTGAATCATGTTGCAAGCGGTTGATGAGATGGCCACCTATAGTGACCTTGGCGAACGCAAAATTTAGTTGACGCAGGTCAACGGGAGGAGCAGTGTTGGTCTTAATACTGTTCTCCATTACAGTGAAGAGCTTTTGGTTATCTTGTGAAAACTGCTTAAAAAAGCTGTAAACATAATTCTCTAGTCGAATATTCGGTAGCTTTGACAAATTTTGAGAAATATTCTGCTAAACCATAAACGTTGTCATGTCCACGCCGTCGACAATGATACCAGCTGCGCTACTTCTTCCAGACGTCAAAGTTGTGACCTTTAAAAATACACGGCAACTTGAGAAACGTTTTTCTTTTCTCTGGAGCACAGCACACAAGCTACTACCGACCAGCCCTGTGTTGGCCAATCATATGATGTACGCTGGGTGGGATTCGATTCTTGCTAATCACATGGACTTACTTTTTCTCGCAGAGCATCTATGATGCAATTAGCTCGATGCAACCATGCACAGCTACCACAAACAGTGTTGGACTATATTTGCGAGAAGTGTGGAGGTCTTTTGGTGCCTAGCGTATCAGCAGGCGTTCGTGTGATACCGCAATCTCGTCAGTCACCTGCTAATCGACGACTGAGCAGACAGCAGCGTCGCGTTCAGCTGCAAAATCGTAGCAATGGTCTACGCCTTGTTCGTGAAACTTTGACGACCGTTTTGGCAAGTTGAATCAGTAGAATATACATTTTCGATCTATGTATTCTCAAACTGATTGTGACATCACTGATTTACAGAGGATAAAGTGCCAGCGATGTCAGCATGTCATTGACCGACCAGGTTCATCGAAAGTACACAAGTCTAAGAGAAGAAAACGAATGCGAGAAGAGCAAGAGGCGGTGACTGTTTCAGCTGCGAAATCGAAAAAGTTGAAGACTACTGACACTGATCAATTTGCCGAGATGGAAAGTAGTACTGCTTCTACAAGTAGAATTATGCTGCCTTCGTCTCCACCGCGAAAGCTACTAGACGTTTCAAAACGCAAGAAGAAAAAGAAAAAGACTCAGCCGGATGTCGCTGTGGCTGCTGTAAAAAGTAGCTTAAACTCGTTTCTTCTAAGACTAAACACGCGGAAGTAAAAAGATATAGTGTCTTACAGGACTGATAAATATGCTTCGATGGTAGTTTCAAAATGACTTTAAATATTGGATGATGACATCGAAGTTGAAGCGGTTAATGAGTCCAGTTTCTTAAGCTGCGTACGAAAATCTTCTGTGCTGCTTTGCATGCTCCAGGATTGCATTGTCGACGGATACCTTGCACCTTTCGATCTGGAGTAACTCTTGCGGGTGTGATTGTCAAAGCTCTGGGTTTTTTCACTCTCAACTTCTGCCAGCCTAGGTGAAGGACACTGCTGCAATTTCAATCCAGTTGACTCGAGTTCAAGTTTGATTTCTTGATGAATGAAACTCTCAGTCCTCGTTGTAGCTGCTTCACTGCAGTTATTGCTAAGCTTCAGAGTTTGTCCTGGAATTGGGTGTACCAGAGTATTCGGTTCTATTTTCAAACATTGTCCAGGGAAACGTGCTTCAGCTTTCAACTCATCAGTCTTCCTCTGCCAAATCTGATTTCGTTCAGTGATTTCAAAAATTTTGCCTAAAATGCTGAATAGTTTTTCGCGTGGTGGGTTTTTCTGCTCTTCCAGGATCTGGACAGATTATACAAGTTCAATCAGCTTACAAACAAGGTTTTCACTAGCATTGCATCCACAAACCCGACGAGTATCTTGAATCGGCATTTGTACCATCACCAGAGTATGATTCCGTAATAACCCGTCGTAGAACTGGCAATAACCATCGACAGTGATATTATTTTCATCCCAAAACAACGTCTGCAGACTCTTATTCTTTGGCAAAACATCCCTCAAGACCTCGGCTAATGCATTGCCGCACTCGTTCCCAGAAACATCCAGCATTTGCAAATATGCATGGGGCTTGTCTAAAGCTTGGATTGCTGCCGTGATGATGTGTGTACCAAAAATGAAAGGACCTTCGCTTTTCAAACAAAGCTCCTTCAAGCGCAAAGGCTTTAAACTCGATGAATAAACCGAAAATGCTGCAAACGCCGACTCAGTATCTTTCGTACCCAACCAGCTTTCGAGCTGATTATTGTCGCAATCTAAAGTTCCGCCTAGCAAGAGAGTCAATGCATTGGCACCTGCCTTTTCCATAATATTGGGTTCAGATGGCATCACACCATCACGATAACACTTTTCAGTTCGTCTTTGGCGTTTTCGATGGGATTGGCGATCTACAAAGCCATTACCTTCGAGACTAAGTGATTCCAGAGTCTTACATCCTCGAATTGAATGCAGCAGAAGTAACGCCTGAAGTCACAAATGAAGTTAGCCAGGGAAGGACATATTAAATGTCTAATACGTACTAACCGATTTATCGTGAAGACGAGTATGGTCGAGTCGTAAAGATACTCGAGCGGACCATGACGAATCATCCAGAAGTTGAGCCAGAACCTCAGCTCGACCACCACTTAAATCATTCTCACTCAGATCCACCATGCAAGACCAGCTTCGATCCGTATTTTCAAACATCGGTGCCAGAATATTACTCAAATATTGTTTGCGAAGTCCGTCAGCTCGGTGAATTGTGCCTCGATTTCTACCAGTAGCAGCGGTTTGTGCTGCGACAGCAGCATTCGATAGCGCTAAAAGCGTCCCTTCTCGTTGTAGCTGCATTGGCAAAAGTTTGTGAAAGTGACGGTAGCGTTTCATACCTCGCAAAAATATTGTCGCCAGACTTTGCGACTGACCCAAAATGGCCCCAAGATCCTCACTTGCTTGGGTACGCATGTGGTTGTACGATAAATCAAGCTGCAAAAGCGAAGACTTGTGCAACAATGTATTTTGCTTTAATGCTTGTACAAATAAATTGATGTCGAGATGCGTACGGGAAACGTCAAGGCGCTGGAGAGATGATATTCGAGTGATCCAGGAAGCAAGAGCTTTTGTGCCTTCGAGTCCAAGATGATTACTTGCGATATTGAGCTCCAATAAGGAAACAGAAAAAGCTGAACTAGTCGTCAGAGCACCGATGATACGGCAGCAGGAATTGGTCATCAAATCGCACCTTTCAAGATGAAGGGTCTCGAGGCCATTTGGTAGCAGTTGAAGAATAGTTGATAGCTCGATAGCCATGTTTGCCGTAAAATGGTTAAATGATAGATCCAGACGCTGAAGTTGCAAATTCCTCATGGTGTTACCAGTTTGCTGCGTCATCGACTCAAGCACAACTTGTCGAAGGATACGCAGCGCTCGAATTGATAACTGTACGTTTGTGAAAGTAAAGCCTGTAATTGTGCACACTGGCGACAGCAATGCTTTAAAAAGAATAGCCAAGCTTGCTTGTCCCATTGCAAGGTCACATATGATAACATCGCTAAAACACATCGCGTGCTTTAGTGTTCGAGCAAGAGCCTGAATTTCTTTCGACAGATAGTTTGGTCGTAATCCAGGAAAGTATTTACTAGCTACTGAGCTGGCAAATGCATGTAGTGGAGTAACTACGTTATTTGATAGGTGATCGAAAGTACTAACTCCAGCCGGAAAACCGAGACAATATTGAAAGTCTATGCATCCAGATGTCGTGGCACATTCCTTTAAACGAGCTGATATACTGTCACGATACTGAATACCAAGATCGTCGCAATAGGCACGATAGGCCATTGCCATCGCAGCAAAATCTGGTTTCTTAATTGCTACTCCATCCGTTTTTTGCTTAGTATGAGATTCAAGTAAGCTTTCATTCGGAGCAGAATCGTACCAATGGTAATCTGGTGGAAGCTTGACCAGAGGCATCTGATGTTGAGAAAAGGTTAATCGAAGTTCGAAAAATTGCCGCTGCAGTAAGCGTACAAAGTGTTCTGCGTGAACTCCTGGGTCAAAATATAGCTTTACAGAAGCTTGATTCTTTTCTTTTGCATGTTTTGGTGAAAAAAAGAGCTGAAGGGAGACTGTCGAAGCTCTGTTATGAGATGAGGAAGAAGGGTCTGTGCGTAGTGCAACGAGTTTTTGGACACGCATAAGCTGAAATTGTCGGCAAAGTATAAGTTTTTGACGAATTGTTTTTTTGTGCTTCAAAACCCACAACCGAAGAGCAGAAACGACGAAAATTCTCGGACGAAACTTTGACCCAGATTTGTGTAGCATCACCCACTTCATCAACAACGGAGTGTCACTTCGACTATGAAAAAGTCGTTCGATGGTTGATCTATCCTGTACACTTAGCTCGACGAAACTGAGACGATTAATTGGCCAAGTAGTCGTGTCAATCGTGGCATCCTTCTCATCACCCATGATTCCAGCAAGCCCAATCGAAATGATAAAAGGGACACATAAATTAGTAGCCGTCACAGGTATTTATACCTTGTGAGATCGACGCAGCGCTACTGACTATCACAATCACAATAACCGATTAGAGCACACTATAGGACCAAAATAATTCTGATAAATTTCAATATCAAAGCTAATTACTGTCCACCCGATCGTTTTAGATCGCAGTGGTGGCTACCGATGCCAACAACAAAAGCGAAGCAAGCGGCTCGTTTCTTGTACGAAAAGAAAACTTCTGGGACCGTAGCGATTCTTTGAAAGTCAAAGAGTTTTTAGCCTTTGTAACTTTCTTGGAACGAAAGCGAATTTTTTCGAGCTTACCGCTCACCAATTTGTTTGATTCGCATCGCATTGCCCTCTCCGTCAACATGTTATCGTCCTTTTCGGAAGCACTCGTGTCGCTAGACTTATGTAGTCGCTGCAGACTATCCCTAGTCTCATTTGTTTTAAAAAACCACGCTGGAAATTGCTCGAGGTTGCGGCCGTGAGTGCGCTTTAAAGTCTTAAGACGCTGACGAAGCGCTTCTTTGGACTTTTTCGTCCCTTTCATTCGCTCTTTCAATTTTTCCCAAAGAATGTACCGGCGGCTGCGTGAGAATGTAAGCGCCAACTGAATAAGCTGTCGATCTTCATCGTCAGTAAAATCCGACATCTTCTTCTATATGCTGATATAATTTGATTGCACGTGATCAGTCAGGATCCATCATGTTAAAACAAATCGAGGAATAGCGCACCAACCGTCTCAAACAAATTCGCACCGCGTACCGAAACACGCAGCCTAATACATGACCAATCATTGTCATAGCCAAAGCCACGTCTCACAAACTGAGTATAATTGCCTTTATTCAAACAGACTGAGGTGTTCCATCTCGCTCTATTGCGGTAATAAGCAAATACTGCGGTGCACAAAATCGTTTGTATTGCATTTGACGCGGTCATTAATTAACGCTGAGCGTGGAGGCTAAACGGTTAACGCAGGATTTGAAACTATGCTTTCTTAAGATGCGCTGATCCAAAGTGCGAACAGCTGACGGCTGCCTTTGCAGCTTTCCCTTACATTTCGAAGCTAGCGAGTTTTAAACTACCTGTATGTTGGGGCTCAGTAGCTGTGTTATTACTTAGTACATCTAAGTGGACGATATTACTTGAGCCCACTGCACGTCTTGGACGTACGAGCGGAGACGAATGTCATAGTCTGTCAAGAAAGACACCAATATTTTGCATTGTAAGAAAGGAGAAGATATTTACTATATCCCTGGCCTACTAGTGCTGCTTCCCCGTAATCTCCCGAACTTGATCTTGGACCTCTCCGTATGCTTAATGATTCAATATCATCAAATCGCCCAAGCTAATAGCTGCAACGCAATTAATCGTTAAGATCGTCCTGCGGGACAGACATGAGGGGCATTGCACAGTAATTTCGCTCACTTAACACGTTCCCTGGTGATGTAAAATCTGAGCACTCAAGGTGCACCGTACAAATTCATGGCGACATTGTTAAATACCGGTCGGTCCACGACTCCAAAACGCTCGAGTACCAAGCAACCTATACTTGTTATGGATGTTGTCAGCGGTAGCACACATTTAAATACGTTATTGACATTATCGCGTGAAATTTTCATGATATTGATTGCATGTAACAGTTTTTTTGCTCAAGATCAGGCATGACCAGAAAAATTCGGCTATAAAACGTTGCTTGAATTAAGTAACCACTCTACACTTTTTCCAGAGATACTGTCAATCCAAAGAAACCCACGGCAATGGAGCATTCTTTTCAAGTTTCGAGAGACGTGCGATACAAATTCAATTCTTGGATGTTGTGCTAGATTTGGCCAGGAAAATCATGTGGACGAAAAATAAACCGTTTTTCTGGTCGTCATAGGCGCTATACATGGATAATGACTGGAGGATGAAGTAAAAAAAGGT
>NW_020186975.1:107687-110293 GCF_900000015.1 Plasmopara halstedii | reverse complement strand
CAACAAATGGAGTTGCAGTGTCTAACGGACACGCGAGCCTCGTTGAGGCAATAATTGACTGGAACTGTAAATGCTCTCAATTTTAATGGGGTAGGGTGTAACGGGGTTACACGAGATGTGCATAATGTGAAACAAGAATACGGGGCGGGACTAGGTAGCCAGTAGTTACTGATGTATTTAGATTTTACTATATATATTTAGTATATTTAGGAAAATCTAAAATATTAACATTAGGAAAAAAAAACATTGGCGATTCTAAACAGAAGTTTTTGTTTCCTTGGTAAGGCTTAAAGTACTTTAGAGACAGCGGATTGTGATCCGCAACGCTAGTACTTGGTTCTTGTAAAGAACAAAAGGTCGGTGACCTAAAGACGCTTCCTCAAGCGCAAAGCTACGGCAGCCCCGCTGCATCTACTGTATGAGACAGCCGCTCGTCTCACAAAACCCATGCATCGTCGGGCACAATCGACACTAAAACGTATAGCGGTCTTACACAATAGCGTTGGTGCGAGCGCAGCTGGACTTCCACGCTGATTTGGGTTTGTGTACTTAGGGGAGAAAGGGTTAAGGTGACCGTAACTGCAAAGTGGTCAACGCGCACCCGGCTTTGACTCCCAGATCTCGCGTTAGATCGATGCAAATGAATTGTATCACCGGCCGCCGCTGAAGCACAGACCCTTTCTAAGATTGTTAAAACAGCCTAGTGGTTTAAATGCAGTCGATGGGCAGCTTAGCTGTTTCCGCGCCAGAAAAATAAGGTCTGCAAGCTAAACACTTTTGCCCAGACGGTACACAAAAATTACAATGTCGGTTACCGTGCGCGCCCATAAGCGAGAAGACAAATGTACTGGGAACCAACATGTCTAAGTGGTCTAACACATATGTGTGCACTTGTGGGAAGTATCCGCAATTTTAAAAAATTACACACCATAATCGTAGGCGCCGTCGGCCAAGTTTGTCGTCCGCAAGCATGAATTTCATTTTTAAATCTTTTAAAAAGTATCATGTGACTCGTACAGTATTATGTATTTTAGGTCCGTTCACCACACGTTGAATTCCACGTGGGACAGTGCTCTCATAGAGCAAGCACACCATAGTTTTGTATTCTAACGCTGCAAACGTGCGACCAGACATTTCGATAGTGCAATTTGAGAGCCCAAGAAACGTGCTCTACAGAGCTGTTTGCAATACAACAAAGATTGTGTGGCTTGTGTGCTTTCATTTATAAGTCGTCCGTGCGCAACGTCATCTTCGTGACACGCGAAGGGTTATAGCTGGGTGACACAGTAAATCCATCTATCACAACATCGAGCCAACCTGGGTTGTTCTTTTCCTCGAATGTGAAGGATAATCGAGTTGTCATTGTCTTTGAACGATGTGATGAGATAAAATGGTCAATTTAATGAAGAAGTATCCGATCCGGGGTCAACAACATGGTGGTTCCCGTCAACATGTCGCCATACTCCTTTAACAGATAAAATGGATGATAGAAGATAGCCGTCCCGCTCATTTCATTCAGTATCGTCAATAACGGCAATGACGGAGAAGGAGGAGTTGAGCTTTTCCTCCGATACCATAGAACTATCTTGGCAAAATGACCGCCGTGTAATGACTTATAGATATCATCTTAAAATACATCGAGCTCAATGAGCGGTTTTCCGACGGGATATTTACAGCGCCTGCATCAGGGCTGCCATAGCTCTTTGCTCAGATTAAGCTAAGCTAAAGTTTAAAAACAAACGACCTTTCGTTTTTTTCGAGAACCAGTGCAAGTGTATCGAATCGTAATCCGATACTTCTAAGTACTAAAGCCCTACCAAGACAAACGAACACTTCTGTTTAGTAACAAATCTGCATTTAATTGATTTAGTTGCGGCAGAGCCGCCTATATCTAAACTCTAGGTTTTCCAAATTAATATAGATTTACCTGAATAATATAGCAAGACCTAATTAATATAGTTATATGCATTACTATTGACAAGCTGCCACGTGGTGGCTTCTTGTTTCGGTGTTGCCACACCACTGTGTTATAATACTTACTGAGTAATGCACAAGTGCGACCCGCCCCTTCTCACAAAGGCACGAGTAACCCCATTGAACTATCCCCAATATAATTGTGGATATTCTCTATTCACATTTTAAGGTTGCCTCATACGAGGCTCGCGTGTCTTAGACACCTTCACGTTCATAAGAACAACATTAAACCTTCTTCGCTCTACGAGCACTGTGTCTACGACACGCAAAACTCCGAGCCTTGCTGGTAGTGAGGGCGCCCGCGGGCATAGCCTTTCTTCTTCTGCACAGGGTGCATCTCTGGACAGTACGTCCACGGCTTCACGAAAAGCACATCCCAAGCCCTCACCGCGCTCGCCCCGGGCAACGGATTTTCTCGTCGACGAGTTAGAGAAGGTCGACTACGAGACTAACACTCCTTTCCCAGCATGGGATAACAAGGGAAATGAAGTGCACCAACGGCGCGACTTGAGCCCAGCTCAAATCCTGCAGACGCCCCTCCCCCCGATATTATTACCAATCGCCTCGACGAGGCACAGAAGCAGTAATTGGAAGCTGCTCACATGGCGGGTACGGCTTCCGCTCGGCGAATC
>NW_020186975.1:100841-107677 GCF_900000015.1 Plasmopara halstedii | reverse complement strand
GCGCGTGCAGCGCTCGAAGGCTCTAGCGAGAGAGAGCCGCAGCGCCGTGGCACGGCAGATAGTCGATGCTATCGACTCGGAGGATGTAAGTGTGTGACGCACTTTCTCCTCATTCTGATTGGTCGGTAAACGAACCTAAGTGGGGGAGGATGACGGGTTACATGAGAGTGACCCGTCACTCTCCCAAGGGAGCTGTGGTGTGGCATACACCACAGTTACTAGATGGGTACATGGCTTGAGAGTCATGTAATATGGTGTGGCATACACCACAGCTACTTGATGGGTACATGGCTTGAGAGCCATGTAATAGGAAAACATTAAGGAACACCTCTAAATATATTCAGTCTTTAAACTACCTAAATTTGGTTAACGTTCCTCTGACCAAGGATCTGTGAACTGCCGTTCACTTAGAGTTTGTATACTCTTGGAAGTCAACCTTCCTCTGTGCAAGGTGCCGTGTGACCCGTCACATATTCAGTATGATTTTACACATCCGACCTTTTGGGTCTGTTCGACTATGGACGACCATATCGTCGAAATAGTTATGTGTACAGCTGCGATTTGAACCAAACAACTGGATAGCTCGACGATTGTTTAGCACTGGTGCCTTAGACAGCCCTTGTGGCAAAACCACTCACTCGTAGAGCATCCTGATTGTACTACTCATCGCAGTGAGTGGAATGTCACTATCCCTTGCCAGCAGTAGATAATGACTAGCGATAATTTGCTGAGGTATATGTTCAAAGTGAAGCCGGCCGTGCTGTTCTACAGCATATCATCCGAAAAATCGGCGGATCTGCCATAATCGTGGCCGCGTTTAGTTTTATGATAAGTAGCCACAAATCTCCAGCTGCCGTTAGCCTTTCTGCAACAGAGGAAGTTTGCGCCGAATCCGACGAATAAAGTACCAAATTAATATTGTGTTTGGCACAAGAGAAAGTGACAATGACGTCTGACTGTTCCCTAGGTAATAAACATTGCTATGTGACACAATATTTGCTTACTGGCACCAAGTCAATTTCATGACGCACTCCACTATCCAGAAGTAATACACGTGTTGGTTCTCTTGTCACCACGTCGTGATCTACCTTGAAGATAGCTTTCCGTCCAATCCCACTCATCGCTCTCGAGTATTCTTAATAACAGGCATGACGGACGACAAGCTTCGCTCCTCCTTCAGTACCAACCGTATCCTTGCCAATATCCTCCAATGATTATCCTTTCCGCTCTAAGATCTTCTCGTGAAGGAAGCTAGAAAGGATATACAACCCCCCTTAGACTACTATTATTCTATCATGAGTAACCAATTATTTTCGCCGTTTATCCTTAAAGCTCCGCATGGATGGCTCTTCATACGTAGTGCTGACTGAGCGGTACCATCACAACGTGGCAAGGATTAGTAATTCTTCTGCCTCCAAGTTCTGACATTTACCTCGTGATTTGCCGCCACCCTTCAGCTCCATCAGCTCTGGCACGGGATCGTAACACATGGTCACATCCACCCTCCACCTACCCTAGCACAGGAGACAGCAGCTACACTCTAGTAACCACAACATAAAGCCGTTCTTTCTCGTCTCAACAAAGATGCCTTCTGGGAAACGCGATATACAAATGATCTTTTTCGTCTCATCGTGACACCTCGGCTCACTGCTGCTTCTTCTTTTTGAGTGCTGCTCGGGACACATAAAAATATAAATAACCTTTGCTACCTATTTCATTAAGTTCGTGATCGTACTTAAGAGGTGAGCTGTTTGCGCAACTGTGCGAAGCACCTGCACCACACTCGATATTAGGCTAAATGCTGCGCAGGTGTTTAGTGCCGGCGGTGCGTCGCACCTCCTTTCGGCCTACAGTCATCCCTTCACAAGCATGCGCGCAATATATACCGCGTGCCTTTACTGTGGAAAAGCAGAGCCAGCGCCACGTGATTGCCGCGTTGGTAGTCAATCAGCCCGGATGTCTGGCTGAAATTGCTAATCTCTTTGCCGCTCGAGGTGACTATACGTACAATAGGTTCTTCTATGATGAAGATGGTAACGGTATTATGATATAGGTTACAACATTGATAGCCTTGTAGTTGGCCGCACGGAGGTAGAGGAACTATCTCGCATGACTGTGGTTGTCAACGGCACTGCACAGAGTGTCGTAAACGTACGTGAAGAATGATTGGTAAATATCCTTGACACTAGTAATTAGTATTTTTATTACTCAATAGATGAAAAAGCAGCTTGAGGATGTTGTGTACGTGGCTGTTGTCAATATTCTTAGCAGTGGCGAAAACGCACAGAAGAATTACGTCGAGCGTGATTTGATGCTTGCAAAAGTGGCAACGGCTGGTACGTCATGGCGATAATAGTTTGTTTTACTTGGCCTTGATGTTAAAAGTGCAAATCGTTGCTACGTGCAGAGGCTGGATCTCGAGCCGAAGTGGTGGAGCTTGCCAACCTGTTCGATGCCAAGGTGATCGACGTGCGACCACACCAGGTTATGGTGCAGCTAGCTGGAACTCCCCGTCGTATTGAGGCCTTTCTGGATTTATTAAAACCGCTTGGGATCACTGAGATCCATCGCAGCGGAGTCATTGCCATGGCTCGCAGCACTAGCGTGACAGACAATCTGGGTGATCTTTCGACATTTGAGGGCGCTACTCGCACGCTTTTGGACGAGGCTGACGATGAAGAAGTTGATATCTCCCGTCTTCCACCTGGTTAATCGCTTTATGGGCATGTAGTCTATGTGTTCGAGCGTTCGATCTAATCCTGCGTATGCATTGCGCAAGCATGCTGTCGAATTCAAGGCCAAGTGACAATTGACTATCGCTTTGCAGTTTAGTACGTAAAATAATATTACGCATCGCTTAGCATGATACATTCGTGCTCTATACCAAAACAGTACGGATTGTATTGTGTATTATTTTGTTGCCCACAATATGGTACGGAAAGTTCACTTCATATTGTATTAACTACATTTTTTTGTCATCATGATGTAAGAATACGACGGTTGGTCAGTCACCTCAATAGACTTCTGCTGCTGACGCGAAAACTATTATTGAAGGGTTGCCGAGCTTTCTCAGCTTCTTCTCGGGCACGGTCAAACTCCTCCTGCTGCATTCGACGCGCTTGCATCTCAGCCACGCGTAGCTGTTCACGATCTTCTGCCAACACGAGTTCGCGAACAGTATAGTCATCGATTCGACCGACTTTTTCGATAGGCACCCGATGCTTGAGCTTCGGTAGCAGCCACAGCAGCGCGTTCGGATCGCTGTAGGATTCGTACAGACGTGGGTCAGATACGGCCTTCACATTAGAATACGGGTCCAACATAAAGATAAGACTTGGATCCATACCAACTTCCTGGTAAGCCACAATATCAGTAGGGCGATTACCGAAACCTGCCACGAAGACAGGGTGTTCAGTTACACGCCCGGCGTGAATAAGTGTCAGCTGTAACTCATTCAAAACTTGAATCTTGAATAGATGCGGTGTCTTGTTCACAACTTCTGTGAATAATGCACCAGTGAGACCAGTAGAATTGGTAATGAGAACTCCGGGCGGTAGTGAAATCGACTGTTGCTCTGCATTCTCCAAATGCGTTCGCGATGCTGATGCCCAGTCAAGTGGACGTGCTGTAAGGTATACAATACGCATCCCAAGCTCATGCAACTTGGTGAAGAAATCGCAGGCTCCTGCATGCAGAAAGTCGTACTGACCAAGACGCAGGGTACGAATGTGGCCCTCCACGTCACTGATTGTTAGTGTACCATCTAAGTCAACAACGACGACCGATTCGTTCGGTCCCCACAGATGCAGCTTTGTATCCACATAGCGAACTGTGTTCGTATACTTCTGGTAGTGCTCAAATCGTACAAGGTTTGGACGGTTCTCAGTCAGATCAGCAAAACACAAATCTTCAGGTGGAATGACCAATCCACCCGTGACAAACGTACAGCGACCACGTTCCTGCAACTCCATCTTCGTCGGTAATTCTCGACCATTCACAAGAATCCTGACCATATCGCCCACACCAGCGGCAAACTTTGTTCGAAAGCGCGACCATGAAAATGATACATGCCACGACGTCGTAAGATACTTCCCATCCGTGTTTTTAACAGCAACAATGTCCACTGCATTGCCCGACAGCTTATACGACGGTGCAGCAGTCTGCTCGTTCGTCATAGCAACCTGCAATGTATTAGAAGTGTACCCTGCTGAAATCGATCCATCGCTATTTAGAACATCAGTAGAAGTGCTGCTTATCCTATCTCTGCTATCGAGTGTACTAGACGAGGAAAGATGCTCTGACTTCTTCACTGCCGGCTCTAACTCATCTGTAGACGACAATGGCGGAAAAAGGTCGTTAATAACGGGAGACACCGAATCCGCAGCTTGCACAGATAACTCGCCAGGACCTCCTTCTTCTACTGAAGCTGTACCCGAATTAAGTGCGAGTTTCTTTACGACTGTACTAGCCTGATCAACACCGAAGAGGTCGTAACTCTCGTGGTCGTCGATTATGCTCGTGGAAAAAGACTTGACGGGCGAAAGTGACAATGGCATTGGAACTCTTTCAATGTTGTTGGAGTCATTTATATCGTCTGCCGATGGGACTTTCGGTAGCGGGGATGCCGGGACAGTTGCGTCCATGCTAATGAGAGGCAGTGCAGGTCTAAAGCCAAAATTAAAATTGATATTTTTGTAACGCTGAATCAGTAAATTAGTTACATGCTTAAAGTTGACATCGCAGTATCCATCAAAGCTCTGTTCTGAAATAAGTAAAAACTTCATATATGAAGCCTATCATCGTTTGGTACTAAACTTAAATTTTAAGCATGTAGTCTATTTCACATTTTAATCTTTCATTCAAGTATCAGTAAGACCTTTGGCCTTGAAATCTTCCGTGTTCGCTGGTCAAGTAAATGCTACGGCGAAAAGAAATGGTAACTGTCATCCATTCGCACTAATCTGGCTGATCTGATTAAATCAAACAGAAGACTTCGATGCGTGTTCGATGTACTGATTTCTTTTGCAAAATATACACTTACTTTCTAAAGCCTTTTTTCGAATATCTAAGATAGATACGGTACATTTATTTATAATAGCTCTCGGTGTCCATTAGATCGGAAAGTCGCACCACTGCTATGAAGATCGAGGAAGTACAGTCCACGGCGAAGGCACAGCGTATCGCGTCGCATACTCACATTAAGGGTCTTGGACTGGAAGCAGATGGTACGGCGTTGCCCATTGGCTCGGGTCTTGTGGGCCAAGAGAAGGCTCGTGAAGCCGCCGGACTCGTCGTGGAGCTCATCAAGTCAAAGAAGATGGCGGGGCGTGCGCTGCTATTAGCTGGAGCCCCTGGAACCGGTAAGACGGCTTTGGCGCTTGGTATTTCCCAGGAGTTGGGTCCAAAAGTGCCATTTTGCCCCATGGTGGGCTCCGAAGTGTATTCGTCCGAGGTTAAAAAGACGGAAATTTTAATGGAAAATTTTCGTCGTGCTATTGGACTCCGTATTAAAGAAAGCAAGGAAGTATACGAAGGCGAGGTGACAGAGATGACGCCAGAAGAGACTGAGAATCCGCTTGGAGGGTACGGCAAGGCAATATCACATGTTATTGTGGGACTGAAGACCACTAAAGGCTCTAAGCAGCTACGATTGGATCCCAGTATCTATGAATCATTACAAAAAGAAAAAGTCTCCGTGGGTGATATTATTTACATCGAAGCTAATAATGGCAGTGTCAAGCGTGTGGGGCGTTCAGATGCCTATGCAACCGAGTACGATCTTGAAGCAGAGGAGTATGTTCCCATTCCTAAGGGAGACGTGCACAAGAAGAAGGAGTTGATTCAAGATGTGACCTTGCATGATCTTGATATAGCCAATGCTCGGCCGCAAGGTGGGCAAGACATTATGTCCATGATGGGGCAAATGATGAAACCAAAAAAGACGGAGATTACGGAGAAACTTCGCACAGAAATAAATAAGGTCGTGAATCGATACATTGACCAAGGTGTGGCTGAGTTGGTGCCCGGTGTATTGTTCGTAGATGAGGTGTGTACTGGTCGGCACTATGTGCTCTTTTTGCTAGGTACTTACCTCTGTTTGCTTTTGTAGGTTCACATGTTGGATATTGAGTGTTTTACGTACCTAAATCGTGCCTTGGAGTCGACACTTGCGCCAATTGTTGTCTTTGCCACAAATCGTGGCGTTTGCCAAATTCGGGGCACGGATATTTCCTCTCCCCACGGTGTTCCACTCGATCTACTCGATCGGATGCTGATTATCCGTACCATGCCGTACTCCGTAGAAGAAATGGTGCAAATTATCAAGATTCGCGCTGAAGCCGAGAGCATAAAGCTTCAGGACGATGCCACCGTGCGTTTAGGCGAGATTGGTTCCCAGACGTCGCTCCGTTTCAGTGTGCAACTGCTGACGCCATCCCGGATCCTTGCAGAGACTCAAGGCCATTCCGAAGTTTCAGTGGACGATATTGAGGAGACAAACGACCTATTCAATGACGCAAAGCGTTCGGCGCATGCGCTGGCTCAAACGGAAGGATACTTGATGTAGGAAAGGCTGACGTCTATCGGTATTTTTTGATTTCGTTGGCTGATAATATTGCGGAAATATACCTTCAATGAGTCTTTGAAATGCACAAAGAGGGTACATTCGGATTGGGTATCAGAGTTTTGTCGATCGCGGGATCGATCGAATCCCTAGAACCCCTAGAACCCCAATACGTTTCTCAATTTAAGCCAGACACGCAAGCAAGATGTTGAGCGTAAAGAGATCAAACATCACCAGACGTAGAAAAATCCAAAATTCCTTGATGTATTGAGAC
>NW_020186975.1:100582-100831 GCF_900000015.1 Plasmopara halstedii | reverse complement strand
TGATGCCCCAAGGGCTGTCAAATGCACCAGCAACATTTAATCGTCTTGTGACGCAGTATTCAGGCCCCACAGGGCGTATGCCCAGACATATCTTGACGACATTTTCGTTCATAGTCGTACGGAGCATGGGAGGACAGATGAGGAGAATCACATCGTCCATTTGAGAGCGGTGCTCGAGTGAATGCGCACGGACAAACGGTACGCCAATGCAGACAAGTGCATCTTTGGCGCAGAAAAGATTATTTCTTA
>NW_020186975.1:89412-100572 GCF_900000015.1 Plasmopara halstedii | reverse complement strand
ACGCACGGAGTGGATCGTCGATCCTACGGAATCCCTTGGATCCGTACTATCCTTTGGTTAAGAAATTTCATGACGTCATTTCCAAAGACCCGCCTTCGGTCCTTCCTCCGGACCGAGGTGTGCGTCATGCGATTGACCTGGTTCTGGGAACCAAATACTGCGTAACACGCCAGTGGCCCCTGCCCAAGGAGTCATTGACGCCTTTTTCCGCGCGAAGCACGACGAAGGAATGGTGCGTGAGAGCAAGTCTCCCCATTCGACACCCACGTTGTGTGTTCCAAAGCCGAACGGCAAGTGGCGTATCGTTCATGCTTACAATGAGCTCAACGCTGCCACCATTCCGGCACAAACGCCAATTCCTAGAAAGTGTTCTTCAGAACAATATAGTGGGATGTCCGAAGTCCAGTGCACTCGATTTGGTAGACGGATATTACCAATTGCTCATGAGAGCGAGTGACATTCTGCTGATAGTGGTAAGCACTCCAAGCGGCATGCTCTGAGAGTGGCTGGTGATGCCCCAAGGGCTGTCAAATGCACCAGCAACTTTTAATCGTCTTGTAACGCAGTTTGTTCAGCCCCCACCGGGCGTATGCAAAAACATACTCCGACGACATCTTCGTCCACAGTCATGCGAAGCGGTGGAGGATGGATGAAGAGAACCACATCGTCCATTTGAAAGCGGTGCTCGAGTGCATGCGCACGAACAAGCTGTATGCTAATGCAGACAAGTGCATCTTTGGCGCCGAAGAATTCCCCTTTTTAGGGATCTTCATAGGGGAGCGTGACCTTCGAGCGGATCCAACTAAGGTCAAGGCCATTGTGGACTGACCGGTTGCAAAGCACCAGAAGGACTTGCGCAAGTGGCTTGGCCTCGCCAACTACTTGCAGATGTACAGCGAGAATTACGCGGAAATGGCACGGCCATCATCGAATGTCCTTAAGAAGGATGTGGAATGGTGCTGGGACACCGAGCATCGGGAGGCTTTTGACAGGATCAAGACAGCCTCCTTCATGCACCAATACTGGCGTTGACAGACCCTGATCGTTCTTTTAGTGTCGTCTGTGGCACTTCGAACTTTCCATCGGCTGTGCACTGCTGCAAGCTAGGCCGAGGCGCGTGATCGAGTGATCGCGTTCGAATTTTGCCAGCTCAAGGCTGCGGAGAAGAATTACCCAGTCCACGACAAGGTTTTCCTTGCGATGTAGTATGCACTTGTCAAGTTCATGGTGAACATTCTCGGCTCCAAGCCGTTTGTGATCACAAAGATCACGCGTCACTACGCACTGCGACTCGGTCGCCGCATCTCTCGGAGAAGAATGTCAGGTGACTCTTCTTCCTCGCAGAATAAAACTCCAAGGTTAGGTGAAGTATAAGCCAGCAAAGCAGAATGCTGTGGCTGATGCGTTGTCACGCAGATGGATTATGAGCCTACTCGTGTCACGACAGTGACGTCGTTAGTTACGGATTTGATCCACGCCGCGTACGCGGATGATGGCATGTGTGTAGCGCTGCTACAGGCTCTTGAAAGCAAGGAGTTTAAAGGCATGGACAGAAAGTTGTTGTCGCGACTGCAGGCACGGATTCACCCATATTTATTGAATAATGGATTGCTGTGATATAGCACCGACTTGACGGATACTCCACAAATTGTGGTTCCTCACGATGAGGATCTGACATTTCATATCCTCTAAGAGGTCCAGACATAGTCATCTCGGTCGTGAGAGGACGTACTGCTCTGTGAGTTGCCACTACTGGTGGTGCCAGCTGTACAAATGGACGAACACCTATGTGCGCACGTGTCAGACGTGCCAAAGGGATAAATCCTATCCGAATGCGGCGGCGCCGCTGTCCAGTTTGCCGGTACCCTCCGGGTGCTGGCAGTCCATGAGTTTAGACTTTGCGTTTGGCCTGCTGAAGGACTCGGCGGGCAATACGGGTATGGTTGTCTTTGTGGACCGTTTGAGCAAGATGACTCATCTTGCGGCGGTACCGAACACCATTAAAGGTGTGGTTATAGCGACGCTGTTTGTGAATCGTGTCTATCGACAACATGGACTCCCGGATTCAACTGTCTCTGACAGAGACCACTGCTTCACAGGAAAGTTTTGGTCGACGATCTTCAAGGTGCTGAACACCAAGTTGACTATGTCAACAGCGGACCATCAACGAGCCGCTGGTCAAACTGCGCGCGTGAATCGCGTCGTTGGAGACATCCTTCGCAGCGTCTGCACTGAGACGCTGAGGCACTGAAGCACCAAGATTCCACTTGTAAAGTTTGCTCTGAACAATGCATTGCATGCGTCTGCCGGTTAAATAAAATACGCCGTTCAACGCAAACGGGCTTCTAAATTCTCGCATCCGCTGACGCCGCCATCTCATAGCTCAGGGCTTGGTGGAAGAGGAATTGCCGACCGACTAACTGATGTCAGCCCCCTCGCCGTTCGTAAAGAAGTCGATGACTTCCTATCCATAAGACTAAGAGTCTTACGACGCGTTCGCAATTCGATGGCTGAAACCCAAAAAATATGCAGCCGGAAGAAGCAGAAGAAATGTTGAAAGCTTTGAGGTCGAAGACCTGGTTTTATAAAGCAATAAATCTTCCTACATATGTTGTCTTTACAACGCAGACCATTCTACTGTTTTTTGGACCTCATAAGATTTTGGCCAAGCGGTGCCTAGCGTATACATTAAATCTTTCGAGAAGGATGCGCACTCACCTGGTGTTCTATGTGGGCTTGCTTAAGCCGCCCCGGGGTCCGGCGCAAGGAAAATGGGAAGCTTTGACGCCGGGGCGGCGCCCACAGGCGCTCGACCACCCAGAAGCTGACCCGCAACGGTTTTGAGCACAAGTTGCGACGATCTCCATCTCAAACGGCGCCAAGTACTTCACCATCGCACAAAGTGACGCATTCGTCCGCTCGACGGCAAGAAGCCGCTCCGACAGCGCGCGATTGTCTTCAACGTAAAGCAGTCGGTGCACAAAATGCTTTCAGCTCTTGTGGCCTTCCGCACAGTGGTATGCAATCTCAGCATGATGCTCAGTGGAGTCCCGATCGCGACGGACAATGTCCGTAAGAGCTCAAAGAGCATCGCAAGTCACCGGACGGCGACTGACCACTTTGTCATCGTCCGTCGCCAACTATTCTCGACGAAAATGGCGGTGTCTACTACACGTGGAACATCGTGTGGGTCGACGTCGTCGCCAGAGTCAAACCCAGTATCTTGTGAAGCGCCATGGATTCCCCGGCTTCGAGAACTCTTGAAAGTTTGCACTTCGGCAAGCCAGGGATGGCGATGGGCCATACCCTGACCTCAAAATATGACCGTGAGCTGCTGTGGTTGCAAACTCACCCCCACCGAGTCCTACGGCAGGCCAAACACGAAGTCCATACTCATGGACTGCCAACACCCGGAGGGTACCGGTAAACTGGCCAGCGGCGCCGCTGCATTCGATGAGATTTTCACCCATTGGCACGTCTCATCGTCCGTTTGTATAGCTTGAGCAACCAGTAGCGGCAACTCACCGAGCTATAAGTCTTCTCACGACCGAGATGACTAGTCGTGGGCCTCATATAAGATACGGCATTTACAATTTCATCAAGAGAACCACAATTTGTGGCGTATCCGTCAAATCGGTGCTACAATTTAGCAATTCTTTATTCAACGTATATCGGTGTAATCGTGCGCGAATTCGCGCCGACAATTTCTTGATCGAATTTCCAAACTCCTTGATTCCGAGAGCCTGTAGCAGTGCTACCCACATACCATAGGATTAGCGTATGCGGCGCGGATCAAATCCGTCACTGACGACGTCATCATCGTGACATGAACAAGCTCATAATCCGGTCCGCATGACAACGTATCAGCCAAAACATTCTGCTTTCTTGGCTTTTACATCACCGCAAAGTTATATTCTGCAAATATTGAGAGCAATTTGGAAATCGGCGAGGCGACTGAATCGCAGTGCGTAATAACGCATGATCTGTATAGATCGCAAACGGCTTTGAGCCAAGCAGGTGTACTATGAACTTGATCACTGCATACTACATCGCAAGTAGTCCTTGTTGTGGACTGAAAGACCTCTCCACAGCCTTATGCAGGCGAGATTCAAACGCGATCACCCGATCTCGCCCCTCGGCATCACAGGCGACACTCAAATGACGATCAGAGTCTGACAACGCCAGTATTGGTGCATGAAGGAGGCAGTCTTTGACCATGTCAGAAGCCCCCCGATGCTTGGTGTCCCAACACCATTCCGTATCCTTCTTAAGGAGTCTCGACAACGGCCGTGCCATTTCCGCGTAATTTGAGATATAATTGTGCAAGTAGTCGGCGAGGCCAACCACTTGCGCAATTTCTTTTGATTCTTTGGAATCAGCCAATCCATAGTGAGCTTGACCTTAGCGATATCTGCGCGTTGGCCACGCTTACCAATGTAGCACCCTGGAAAGGATTTTTTTCCGCGCTGAAGATGCTCTTATCGGCATGAGCATACTGCTTATTCGTGCGCATGCACTCGACCACCGCTCTCAAATGGACGATGTGGATTTCCTCATCTATCCTCCGTGCCCCGCACAATTGTGGACGAAGATGTCGTCGAAGTATATTTGTGCATACGCCCGGTGGACCTGAATAACTGCATCATAAGACGATTAAATACTGCTGGTGCATTTGACAGCCCTTGGGTCATCACTAGCCCCTTTCAGAACATCGGAGTACCCACCGCTATAAGCAGAATATCACTCGCTCTCATGAGCAATCGGTAATACCCATGACCAAGTTGAGCGCGCTGTACTTTGTAAAGCCAACCATATTTCTCTGGAGAACATCCTTTCCAGGAATCGGTGTCTGTGTCGGAATGGTGGCAGTGTTCAGCTTATTATAAGCGTGAGCGATACGCCACTTGACGTTCGGCTTACGGACACAAAACGTGGGTGTCGAATGTCGAGATTTGCTCTCACGCACCATATCTGCCTCGTACTCTTGCACCGAAAAAGGCGTCAATGACGTCACACTGCTCTTTGAGCAGGGGCCATTGACGTGTTATGCAGTATTTGGTTCCTGGAGCCAGGTCAACCTCATGACACACACCTTGGTCCGGAGGCAGGACCAACGGCGGGTCTTTGGAGACGACGTCGTGGATTTTTTTTATTGAAGGATAGTTTGGATCCGAGGGATCCTTCGGGGTCGATGATCCACTTCGTGCGATTAGCACCCTATTCGTGTCCTCCAGGACAGCTTCACCCAGAAACGACGACGAGTTAGTCTCCTACTTTAGTCTTTTAATAGCCATCTCGGCTAAATTGCCTGCCTTCAAGGCACCACTGAATTCTTCAAAGGACATCTCGCTCAGCTCAAGAAGGGCATCCACCGCGGAAACAGCTAGCTTTAAGGGTGACGTCGCCGTCTTCCTCTCCCGTCCGATCGTTGACAAGGGTACACAGCTGTGCGCTATCGCCCACGGTAGACACACCATGTGTGCACTGCGTCTTGCAGATAACCTACGGCTTCGCCGTCTCCACTCTATAGAGGCTTTACGTCTCATCGAGACCAGTGGGAACACGCACTCGGCGTTGTCCAGCTCCCCACTCCCTACTCCATCGAAGTCTCGATGTTATCAACAACATCCGACAAAAATCTTCTAGCCCGCAGTCTTCGTCCAGTGGATAACGAGCCACTCCACGCGCATCAGAAGGGCCTTGCCCAGGATGCCTTGGACCTCGTCCGACCATGCCACTCTTGACATGCAGCAACTGCTTTGAAACGTGCGCAGCGCTCAGTGATTTACGTGCCCCTCCACGTGCATCACAAGGGCCTCGCCCTTGATGCTTTAAACCCTTGGCCAACCATACCACTCTTGCCATGCAGCGAATACTTCAATACTTGAGCAGCGCTCAGTGGGTTGCGTGTCACGCTAGGGACTCGTGTCCAAAACACCTTCGGTTTTCGACAACTCTGATACTCCGATAACCAGCAGATTGACTCATCCGGTCCAGTACCCGTGCCAATAGCGCTTTTGCTTTGTAGCAGATGTGGTTTCATGACTCACCATAGTTTCACCAGGAGACGTGCGCGAAGTGCCCAAGGTCTTCGACCTCAAATCAATCCATGGATCATGAGATTATAACCATGCCATACCAAGGATAAAATTATACCTTAAACACAAGTCTAAGACTAAGCGGCGGTCTACGCTATCGAGGTCAAGAAACTTGACACCGGGGCCACAGGGACCATCGGCACAGTGACACAAGTCCTCGTCACCAAGCAAGCAGTGACAGTGTCGCTCAACCGCACTTTCAGTGCCTCAGCATGCAGCTGACTTCGTTCGATGGTAGAGCGTCAAGCATAACTGCTTGACGCCCCAGAATCGATAAGGATCTTCCTTGGCATTTTAAAACCCTTCACAATCGCTTTTACGACCAGAAGCCCGGCCTGAATACACATTCCGTGTTTAAGAGCACGCAGTTCTTCGGAAGTGGGCCCTGCTGTCCTCTACCTCTTTGAGACTCAACAGAACTCTTTTTCTCCCAATAGGGCGCCCCGCACCTTCTCTTTTCTGTCATTTCTCGGCGTCAAACTAGCTAGAAGCGGAAGGTCCGTTCGACGAATCTTTACGCGCCTTGCGCAAGGGACACTCCCGTCCGAAGGTGAGGGGTGTCTCCACAACAAAACAACGTCGAGTGTTTACACGCCGCTCAGCAGCTCAGAGCTTTCCCTCCTCCTTTTCAGCAAGGTTGAGAATCATTGGCTTAAGCCCGCTCGTCGAGCTCTGAGGTTATGCATTCCAACCAAGTCGTACAGACTTGAAGTCGAATTCGGCATTAAATGACCATACACCGCTTATTCAAAAGAAGATGGATGCACACGGAAGACTTCCATTCTGGCCACGCCAGTGCAAAGGCCCTTCGTATAGATGCTCACAGCGACCGCCTCAGGGTAGGATCTGCTGCCATCCCGGCAATGAGAATTCTCAACTCTTGGACAAGGCCACCAATTCCTTCTTGCCCTGTCGGGTGGCAAGGAAACGCGATCGCTCGCGATATGCCTGATTAGGCGCCGAGAACAATCGTAGAAGCTGAAGCTTTAGCTCCTTTCAGGAGGAAAACGCCGCTTAAACTGAAGCACCGCACATTAGTGCTTATTCTCGCGCTCTGCCTCCGAGCTTGGAGGAAGCTAGTGCCACGCGTTGTTGCTCGTTGTGGATCATGGCGGATGTTATAGCCATCTCTCGACCTATCTTACCCAAGGTAGGAAACTCGCTCCATCCTTGCCCTTGAAGGGCTTAACGCTCACCATGAGCGGCCTGGGTCGAGGGGGGGGCACCCGTCGTCGATGCCGACAGCTTCTGCTAGCAGATCATTTTCTTAGATCGAAAACGCGTCTAGGCGCGCGTTTATCGCTTTGGGGCCTTACGAAACAAGATGTTTTACATCCTCAAGGCCAAGCACAGACATCAGCTTTTTAAGCCCTTCCTGCATGCCCTGGGGCAAATAGGAGTATTGCCCCATCCTCACAGAGGATCAGTCGTAACGACTCAGGCGTAGATTGACAACGAGTGCTACCAAGTGCAACGGGGCTGCCGTAGCTTTTTGTTTAGAGTAAGCTAAGCTAAGGTCAACGACCTGACGTTCTTCACAAGAACCGGTATGAGTGAAGCGGATCGCAATCCGCTACCTCCAAAAGTACCCACAACCTTAACCAAGGCAAATTATTTCTTCTATTCAAAAATTGCAACTGCATTTAATTGTTTTATTCGCGGCAGAGCCGCCTATATCTAAATCTGTAGATTGTCCTGATTAGATAGTAGAACCTTATTAATATGTATAACTACTGGCAGTCCTGCCACTTAGTGGGTTCCTGTTATGGTGTAGCCACACCATTGTGTGGTTACACCAACTTGTGTAATCCACACTTATGTCCGGTCACACCTTCTTGTACAACCACGAAAACGTGTAACCCTGTTTCAGTAGGAATGCGAACAGTAACGTCTTCAGCTTGTCTGTGTTCACCGCATCAATTTCTGCAACTCATCTTTCACGGTTAGCATTTAAGCTGTAAAGTTTCTCCTTGTAAATTCTTTTATCTGCTTTCACCCACGCGCCTAGCATGTCTCTACCCCTTACTTTCACACCCTATTATACCATTGATTGCCGAACAACGATTGTTTCCTTGACTGTGCATAGCATCTTTTAGCAGCAAATATGATACTTACCTCAAATCCCGATTTATTCGGCAGGCCACTCACCTAGCCTCTATTTGCTCAGTAAAATCATCCGCATCGGCCTTGGTCTCTAAATTTTTGGATAGAAGTGCATGACTGCCTATGGGTGGTATCGTAGCTATCCACACTTGAATCCCCTCTCAAGCGGTATTTCCTTCAATGATTACCTTCAATCATTTGTCTTTAGTTTGCTGGTCACTTCATACGTAATGTTTGCTGGCCTGGCTTCCGGGGTCAATTTAACTTGGCCGTCCGCTACCCATGCAGCTTGACGCCTGGTCAGTTCAGGCCTTTCTCTCGATGCACCCTGCGCGTTCTCTCTTGAGCTCGATGTAGATCCTGTCCTCTATTTCATCTTCTGTATTCATTTTGGTTTTGAGCCTCTCGGACTCTTCTTTGGTAATCATGTCGTCCTCCGAATCTTGATGGCAATACTTGACCAACAGTTAATCCTGGATTGAGCTAGAATTGTCACCCGCTGGGTATATACAAAACGTTACAAGCCGCTGAATGCCGTAGTTAAGCGACGTTTATCATTCGTTACTGAATGTGCGTATAGATAACTGTGAGCTTTTAGAATGGCTGTCGTGGAAGATTTTACGGATCGTCTTACGCTTTGTAAAAGGCGACAGACAACGTGTCGACAAAAGGCCCACCACGCCTTCCCTAGATCGATAGTACCTTATCCAACTGACATCATTTTTTGAACCAAATGTTGCGGCACAAGTCCATGGTAGTAAAATGTCACTAACACTTTGGTCGATGCAAAGCACGAAGCAAGTTTAGTGGTAAAGCGCAAATCTCCCAGCCTTACCGGTCAAAACGTCTATTGGCAAATGATGATTTTTTGCTTAGCTGAAAACAGATGAGAACCTAGCGCAAGTTGTCGTATTCGAGGAATAATGTGTTGCTCTACAGCTTGGGTCGGCCGTACTTATCTCCGAGCTCGAGAACTAGAAAATTTGTAATTATCATTCGCTCGTGAACAACAATAACATCCTCCCACAACAATAATATTTTAATTGAGAAGCTATGAGAATAATATGCTATTCCCAGGGACTTTCTGATGCTCCATCGACATTCCCACGTGTGATGATGTAGCCGTTAGGCCGCATCGTGAAATTTATTCCGACGATACATTTGTTCACCGTCGTATAGAGCACGGTGGATTGAATGTGAACACCCAGGCGCGTAGACAAGCTTTTTGTCACCATCGACACTTATGTCTTTGGCGTCGATGTATACCTTAATCTGGGATTCACTATTGGAAAGCATGGTCTGCAGGCGAATCTCGCAGCGACCAAAGCCATTTTATATTAGCCAAGGATGCTAAAACCAAAGAATTTGAAAAAAGGTTGCTCTGACCAATTCGTTTCATTTTTACTGTGCAAATCATACTGAAAGGTCATTGCCTATACAGTTTTGAAAATTAATAGATGGTACAGGGTGTGGTTGAAGTGATGGCCATGAAGACTGCGAAAAAAACGGATTAACTTATTAGAGGCTGGATCGGCCATTAATATCATCCGTGACGTCTTGGTGCGAGCTTGAGCTGAAAGGAGTCCCACCATTTCATATGTTCCAATATTCTGGTACTTATGCTTATACTAGAATAATAGAACATTGTATTTTGCACAACTGTGCAGAAGTGATAAGCGTCTATACACAATAGTGCAGAAAATAGCCTAGTACAAAGCTTTTTTACACATCACAACGGCACTTTGCCTGGCTTGTCACCAACGAGTTAAACCCGGCTCAAAGAGCGATGTGAAAGCGCAAGAGTCAAGGTGATTCTTGTTAGTTTAATCACATCGTGACTACCATTGGGAGTTGATCGCTGCGCTGTAGCAGAGCCCCTACATACCTATGCGTTCGGACCTATCGTTCGCACCGAGACAGAAAATGCAAAAATCATTTTGCAAGCAATATCTAATCCCACAGTTTTACATCTCAGGAAGCAGTAATTCGGCGACGCGCCTTAAGTTTGGCAAACATAAACCAAAGATGGCATTCTACGCGTGAGTTTACCTCCTTGTGACTCAACTGTAAATTGAACAGCGAGGAAAGTTTCTGGTGCTGCTACACCCATCGCTCAAAGAGCTCATCGTTATCTGCAGCGGTTTTGCCAGGGGCGAGCACCACAGAAATCATTCGCATCGTGGGCACAGGAGCGCCTCCTTGAGCACGAAATCGAGTGCGTTACGTTTCAACCGGGATTCTTGAGAAACCAAAAAGCGAGCTCGGAGAGCTCTTTTTCGTCAAGCTCAGCTTGTGTAGGGACCGGAAGCCCGATCACGTGGACGCCCAACGATTGAGTTCGCTTTTGAAGCGGGAGCCCCAGCGGAAGCCGTACTCCACACGAGGGTCAGGGAGCGAACGTGGAATATCGCGCCCATGGGTGTCACCCCGCGGACAGCATCCAGCTGCTGTTTCTGTGACTCGTCCAGTTCATTGACAATAACACCAATTCCTCCGAAACTCGAGCTTGCGGATACGGCGTCCGCAAGGTTTGAGCAGGGCCAACGTCGCGCTGCTGGGGCACCTCGCCTTCCATCCTGCGAAAGGAGTATCCGACTCGTAGTCAACTCTCTCCAAATCCTCGACGATGTAATCCATCACCCGTGGCGGGCGCGGCGCGCTGTCGAGGGTAGACGTCGCGACTGTGTTCTTGGTCGTTCAACCCTGTCACTGGCACTCGGTTACCGAGACCTTTGGCTGCGCTTCCCGTGAAGCCACGGACGTGCTGTCCAAAGTTGCACGGCGTGCAGGAGACAAAGAAGGGCTCTGTCCGCGGGGTTTCTCGAAACCAGCGATGGTGGGTGCATTTCGTGTCTTTGACACAGGGCTCATTGCGCATAGAATAGGTGAAGAAGGTCCTGGTGATGTTGTGGCGTCGTATTGGCCCAATCAATAAGGCATCCGGCTACGAAGCGGGAAT
>NW_020186975.1:55281-89402 GCF_900000015.1 Plasmopara halstedii | reverse complement strand
TGCGCCGACGATCTTTGTCAATGATCATTGGATCCAGTATATCACGGGTCAGCCAGTCCATCATTCATCTTTCCAAAGTCACCAACCAGAACAAATCATGATAATTCATGACGCTTCGCTTCAATCCGAGGAACATTGTGACGATAGGTTATGTACACCCTAACACAATGTGTTCTCTGCAAACATGAATTGCATGTGTCTTCAATTATCGGTACTCCTATGGTATTATCGAATTGGCTACAATTAAAGTTTGAAACTACTGGTAGTAGCATCTGTGTCATAATTACTAATCAGAAGAAGAACCGTACATTGCCAGCACCGAAGAAATCTCGAACACATTTAGTGCCGTTTGTTACTGTCTTATCGCACCAAATGTACAAAAGAGAATTTGCCCTCGCCACCCGAAAGCACGTACGGATTTGCTCAACGACTTCTACAAATGAGACGAGAACACTGTTCGTATGTAGCTTTTCTTGCGTGACTTATCTTACGTGGATTTTAATGTGGCTTTGCTCTCGTGGCATAACATCCCGAAAATGTGCATATGAAGACACAGAAGCGGCATTTAGTGAGCACATTGCCAAAACTATAGCTTTCAAAAGCTCACGCTGCGGATTACATTTTTGGCATTCTATATGACATGTGGGCCAGCTAACGGATTCAAGATGATGTCTTGGAAACTGTGCTTCCAACCTTGCGGAGATTGCGAACTCATTTCATTGCAAGCTTGAGAGACTGCCTCTGTTGACATTACTGAATCTAGGCACCAAATGGGGAAAATCTGCGGAAATCAGCAGTTGCGACTATTCACCTATCTCCGATCCCTTTGGCTAGCTTTCAGAAAAGACTAAGTGCAGCGTACATCGAACGTTTGCCCCCTCAAGTGCACCGTTGATTTAGTCCAAAAAGGATTAAGCGACTTTCTTAAGACTGAACGATCAGTTTCAAGTCACATCTACTTTCTATCAAATAGGGAACTGCTGTTGAGAGTAAGGTCTGTCATCTCAGCCACTTCTGATCGGCGACATGTCGTTAAATCGCGACTGCTTATAGGTCAGTAAGCGCTTGCACCTGCAAGTACCACGAGCACTTTCTAATGCTATGTCACCATGCATGTGCCTTCAGCTTCCGAGTCAAAGTAGCATTATGGAGATACAAGGCGATATTTCGGCTCGAATAGTCAACTTATTGATGGCATGTGTCTTCTCGTGTGAAATGGCTTTGTGGACGAATTGCTGAAAAGATGGAGGATAGATGCTAACAAGCAAGTCAAGCAAATCTGGAAATCGATACATATATCAAGGCTCATATGTAATTTGTACTACTTACGTAAACAGATTCGTTCAGTAAAATTCGGTCAATGCAAGTAAATCTGAAGCTGGAGGACCAAATCTTTGTTTTGTCAGCAGTCTATTCTATTCCTTATCAATTTCAGCAGCCACTTTTGAGCGATAAGGATAAATCGGTTATTGGATGACCTTATGAATTAAGTGAGATGAATGGATCGAAAGCCTGTAGATTCAATTCGACAGCAACGCTTTGATTACGTTAATGATGAAATTTGGCAAGTTTTCTTAAATATAAAGCGCAACCAAGCCTTATCAACACTAAGAGATCGGCACGAAGAAGGTTCGCTTCAGTACGATACAACAAGACCACGGATCGACGCACAGTATAAACGCAAAAGTATGAATACTCCTCGCCAGGCTAAAGATTCAATGTGTAGGCTCGTAAAGCTGTTGTAGACGCTGTCGGAAAAGTTGTCGGTCTGCTAGTCGCACATTTAGTTGTTGCTGTTCCTCAATTAGAGATCTACGTGCGACCGTGAGCTCGGCGTACAAATCCTGTGGTGTGATTTGACGCTTGCCGTCGCGGAAGGCCTTAGCAGAGTTTTCATTGCACTTCTGCCAGCGCCGAAGTACATTTGAGAATTCGCTCTCAAGCTGAGCTACTTCGTCGCGCAGATTCTTAAGTGCCTCACGCTTCTTATAGTAACAGCGCTTTACAAAGAGGCGATTCTTGGCCTGTTTTTCTTCATTTGAGAGCCGCTTGGAAGAGAGAAGCTTTCCCGTACTGCAGCGCGTTTTTATCTTTCCGGCCAGGCTGGGTTTTTCGAGTTCCGAGGAAAAGGAAGAGGCCGAAGACAATGGCGAGTGGGGCTCTACGCTCATTTCTTCCATGTCGAAAAGATCGAGCGAGATAGAAAGAGGATGCTTCGACTGTGGTATGCTTGGCATCGAGAAGGTGGTGGAAGCAATTATTGTTGACATGATTCTTATTGTAGGTGGCTTGTGGTGATGAGTGTTGCTTCTTGCCGTAGTGAGTGAATCCAGGAATGGACTCTGTTCCCTTGATAGATGCCTGCTGACAGTCAAAACGATCGCAAGGAAGGAATATAGATGGAAGATGATGCAGCAAGGATGCTGACCACCATGTTGCGACTTTCGAAGGATAACACTGTTGTTGAGAATAAGATTATGCGCCTTGCTTTGTGCACAACAATTTCAAGGAGTGACACAGTTCGGAACAAGTGCTGGACGCCTTGTAATGGCGTCCCGCTCTCCCTCTGCTTTAAAGTCTCCGATGGAATTTAAAGTCTTGATAATAAGCTTTGAGCGATTTTTTTGTTCATTAATTGACTACTTGGCAGGAGTTCGATCCACAGCGTGGCCACTTCGGTGTGCACTTCAATGTGATATAACATATGTACCATATTTAACGTCGCAGAAGAATTTCGCTCGCGTCCATCACCTGTGTCGCACTTAAAATACATGTCCTACTTGTCTATCAAACTAATGCCCTTTGCAGACTATCTGCTAAATGAGAGCTGAGCCTTGTTTCGTGCTACTGTCGTAGAGTTTCTTCCAGCTCCAGCAGCATCGTAATCGCCAGATTTTGTGTGGATCATTCGTGGCCACCGTGGTCATTGCGTTCAGATTATGTTACAAATACAAATTCGTCGCTGGCGCAAGTGAGATGCGAGCGATAGACTGTTATGATGTACTTCTTCAAGAAGAAACGACTCTGACTCACTTTAAGCTTGCTACGAGCAATGGCACGATCGGCAAGGTATGATCTCGCGGTCGTCGAACATTATGATGAGTCAGATAGGAAAGCCGCATTACTTAAAAGAAATGGCCGAACTCCATAATAAATTCAACCCCACAAATTGCAGCGCAACAGTATCCAGCGCAGCACTTCAATCTAAATTTGTGGTGTTCGAAACAGAATCGGTGACTTTGGTAAACCAGAGCGACCCCTTTCTTAAATTCGTGTGATAAATTTGAGGGACAGCTCAGACGCTTATGTTGTTTCGAAAGCGAATCAGACAGGACCTCTCGTATAAACTCGTCGAAATACAAACCTGCCGGCTACATTTTAAGAGTTCAAGGGATGCTCCATAATTCCAGTGCTTGCCAGATTGCTTGGCAGGAAGGGAGCAGCTACAAGTAGATTCAACCAATCTTTCAATAATAGCATAACTTCAATTTAGTGCACAAATATTTTGATCATCACTTTATTTTCAACTTTGTCAAACTATGCACTTCTTTTCTCCTCAATGCCTAGAAAATGGATTGGTAAACCATGCAGCTCATTTCACGCCCTTCGTCGCTTGGAAAATTCAAACTTAATAGAAAACATGTTCAGCACGCAGCTACGGTACGAACATGAAATTGTACCACTCTGCGGGAAATCAGAGAAATCACAAAAGGGGATTATGTACTGTCAAAAGTTTGCAGTCTCTTTTTGCGAATTATGGCAGCTACCATAACGTGACAATCTCTATTCTCTCTGGGCTCAACAAATTTCGAAGATATCTACCGCGCTTTGCGCGCACGCCATCACTCGTGTCAAGGGTTTGAGCTTGCATCTTTGTCTATTGACACAGCTTGGTGTAATTTATGGAAAAGATGAATTAAAATTTACAAAATTGACTTAGTTCCTAAATCTAACAGAACTTTCTTATATTGATAGAATGTTACATTAGCAGTTTATTCAGGTATCTCTTTGCCTTACGATGTGATCGTGGACAGTTAACGTTTGAGAAATTATAGACGTCGACTGTCATTAATACATACTTTTCATTTACCTCGCACAATCAAGTACGTTTTATAGCTATTATCATGATAAAAGTATCGTCAGAGCTGACTCATACACCTGCAAACACATTCATTCGGCTGTAAGTGAAAATTGCGATCCGACAGCCATGCCTTCCCATCGAACCGCGATGAATAAAACTTCACGTAGCCAAAGTGTCGTAGTGGCAGTTCCACCAAAGTGAAACAAGCAATCTTTAGGCTTCTCGGGTACCTCGTAAAACAAAACCCAGATGTACATGTCAACCCACGTATCGGAAGGTATTGACTTGAGTGCTGCCGCAGATTGTCCATCAATGTTATTCAAACCACCACCATCAACCTCTTTAAAGTGCACGAGTTCCTTATCAATTGATCGAAAGAGTAGCAAATAACCCTCTTCAACCTGCCTTCTCGAAAGCAAAAACACTGTTTTGACTGCTCGTGTGTCATTTGCCGGTACTGTAATACGTCGGTAGAAGAGTATTGTGTCAGCATCTATTTGCTGCAGCAAATGAAATTGTGCTTTTAAAGCTGAGCCGTAAACTTTTGGAAATTCCAGTGGGTTCGAAAAAATTGACCAACTCCGTTGCAGCAAATCACGAGGACTAAGACTAAACTGCTTTTGAAGTGCAAATTTTAAAGTACGTCCGATAACCTCGCGCTGATCGATCCAGCCAAAAACACGGGCGCCAGTGCTTAACTTCTCAGAACTACGGGCGAAACGAAGCACGTCACATATTGTGTCATTAATAATTTTCATGTATAATATGTCAGGTAGCGGATGAATATGATACTGCGAAACATTACAAAGTCCAGGAAGCGGTGCTTTAGTAGCTTCAGAGTCCAATAATTGACCCATACGGCTTTCAATCTTCATGTAGCAAGCGTTAAGCTGGTACAGTCGGTGATTCTCGTGCTGATACCATTTCTTGAGCTCTGTGGCTCGCAAATACTTTTCCATAAGCGAATTCGTAATGCTAGTAACATTCTTGACGCTGGGGCGTTCGTCCCGTCGCTGATTGTTGCTACTTTCCGACAGCAGCATGGTGGAATGCTGTTTGTCCAGTTCCTCTAACTCTCGTCGAAGACTATCAAGTGTTGTCTGCACAAAACACTTGATCAGCATGCTTGGTTTGCCTCATCTCACGCTTTGATAAACCACGTACAAGCTTTTTCTTATACGATTTTTTCACATACTCCCGGTGCTTCAGACGTCTGATCTCCGTCAGCTTAATGGAAGCGGCCGTCACGATATCTGTAGCTGGCGGATTGTCCAGCTTCATATTCTTCACACGATTACCTCGAAGTAGTAAGGAGTCGGAGCTTTTGCTGTCATCCGAGTAGATAATTGGACATAAAAAAAAGGATGTTTACTAATGTGCACCTGCGTCAGTAGATTGATTGAGGTATGATACCTCATTCCAGATCAGTCTTTGTTATCTCTTATTTTTCTACTAATTTATCTTGAAATTATGTATATGACTACAACTTGACAATGTATTGGCAAATCAGAGAAGTCTCATGAACTAAACAATTTGCAAGCCAGAACCGATATAGAACCGTAGAAACTGTACAAAATATAAAAAATCACACAATTCAGAATAAAAGAACAGTAGCCGCTCATTAAGTCCGCATTCGTTAAAGTTCGCATTCCAACGATTCGTTTACGAAAATTCTAGAATTAATATTTTTCAAAATGTATATTCACATATAACATGTAAAGGCGGGTGATTGCGGAAGTACAACTTTGCAAAACACGTCAGATATGAAATATCATGATCACTCAACGTGAAAGATGAACCCTGAAGCTCATTCATCTCCGCTTCAATGTTAATGGCGTTATTCAAGGATTGTGTTCGCTCCTCGGCTCCTCGTCATCAGAATCACCTGACACATATTTGGGTTCAATTCTGAGCGCACTGCCTAGTTAATGTCTTCCATCACATTTTTGTTAACAGCTCAAGTCCGTCATCATCTTCGTGCAGAAATTGTTCAACCGCATTTCGAATTAAAGGGCGCTCGTCGCTATCGAAAATATTGCACCCTTGCAAGAGATATTGATGACCTCATCACTTCCAGCGTTGATGACTCGTCACCTCGCAGAGCTGGGATGATGTCGCCTTGTTGAAGCAGCTCTTTAACCTTTCTGCGATCATGTCGTTCTGAGCGATACTTACCAGATTGGAGGCGTCAAGAGATGCGGCGGCCTTCCTAAGACCAACCCTGCAGGCCCTCGCATATACGCAAGTGCCACTGCACTTGCGTGTGCCGAGCGCTCTCCTCGCGCTGACAGGCATTACATGCCTTCACGTATCGTGCAACCGACTTGTACATGCGGGCCACCAAAATTGAGTTATAAGAGATCGTTAGGGCTTCTCACGGTAAGAGTTACCGGCTATCGGAAGCGCCACGCACACGATCTCTTGCTTCAAATTGTCGTGGTACAGAACCACAATCTTTGACCCGTCGCCATAAGCAACTTCATTGTGAAAGCGACCATTTTTCAATGCATAACGATGTTGATCATCCTCAACATACAGTCGGCGTATCATATCAAGTGAATCATTTACGATAATATGAGCTAGCTCATAACCAGGACGACGTGACAATGTGTCAGCCAGCACGTTCAGCTTCCCGGCTTGTACGCGACCGTGAAGTTATATTCTGCGAAGAAAGACAACAAGCGACCCATCTGATGTGACAAGTGAAGAGACTGAACAGCATATCGCCAGCTTGCGGGATCCGTGAAGACGACAAACGGTGTTGAGCCCAAGAAGCGAACACGAAACTTCACCAGAGCCAAAAGCTCCTTGCCGTGGGCAGGGTTGTTCTTTTGTGTTGGCTTCAGTTGTCGCGATTGAAACGACACGTCTTTCTGAGTCTTTTAGCAATAGTGCACAACCAATCGCAAATACAGAAGCGTCACACACCACGCTATACGGCTTCGTATCATCTATACGACAATAAATGAATGCTCTTCACAGGTGGATGACCACTCCCATGGTTCAGCAAGTTTGATATTGGGCGTACCAATCCGCGTAGCTACGCGAGAATACTTGCAGGTAACTGGGCAAATCAATCCATTTCCTCAAATCCTTTTAATTCTGTAGCGTTGAACACTCCACGATTGCTTTGACCTCCTCAGGGTCTGCTCAAGCGCCGTGTTCACCAACATAACAACCGACTTCATTAGCACCGAAAATACACTTTGCAAGATTCGCTTGCAGTGAATGTTCACGTATATATTCCAGCACCACACGGAGGTGCTCTTAGTGCACTTTTCCGACAGATCTGCCATCTTTATCCTTCGAATGAACGACTATATCATCAAAATAGGTTTGTGCGAAGCGGCGTAGTGGTAAAAACAGATGGGAGTCAAATTGATTGGATGTTGCTGGGGCATCGGATAGTCTTTGTGTTAACAAAAGCCACTACCGGACGGTTTACTAACAGTCATCAAATGTAGGTCGTCCTCCGTCATCCAGATTTGGTAGTATCCATCAGCCAAATCATGTACAATAAACTGTGAACAGCCGGATATACGGTGGATGATGACATCTTTACGCGGAATCGGCGTTTCAGCGGGAAACGACTGCGCATTTACCTTGTTATATTCTTGAACAATACGCAACTCACAATTTGTTGTACGCATACAAAACGTTGGCTGTGAGGGGACTTGCTCTCCCTCACCCAGCCAGCAGCTTGTTTTGAGCAAAGAACTCATCAATATACTCATTTCGCTCAATCAGTGGCCACTGTCAAAGCACTGTATGCTCTGAACCAAGTTCACGATCCATTCCGTGTTGAGATCCATTTTCTGGTGGAAGACCAGAGGGCGGCTTTGCACTAGGACGTCATCCTTGTATTCTGTAACAGGTGAATAATTAGAATTGGTTAAATTTTGTAAAGTAAAGACGCTGTCAAAAGTCTTCGAGAGCCGAATCATTTATATCTGATGATGAGCGAAGTTCCGCTGAATCGACCTTCGACTGTAGCGACACGACCTCCGCAATACCATCACACTTAAGGTTGTGTAGGAAGTCATCGCAAGCGACTTCTTCGAGACCAGCTTCCCTATCGTCCGTAACGGTCCCAAAAACATCTATTCTGGTAATTTTACAACCAGTTACTGCATCCGCAACATTTGGACAAGCAAATTTGCATGCTAGAGTTATATCATGGGGGTACTAACTCACCCGCAAATTTAACTGCATCTAGAGCGAGAGTAGCAGTACCGCGACCAACAAATTCCGTAACTTCCTTCACATGTGTGTGCTCCGCCACACAACGAGTGGGGGCATCACATTTGTGGTCAGTTACACCAACTGACCAACAATACGACGCGACCACTGCATTAGTGGGAGTAAGGCATATCTAGCCACTGTCAATTTCTTTGACATTCCATTACACACTTGTCGACAACATTTTTCCGTCTTGATGGGGGCAACAACCGCAATCTCTTCCCCATAAACTCTTTCTGTTGAGTTATATCGCCATGCCCACAAACGATATATTCGTTTTGAATGGCCAGTTTTGGGCACCACTTGATCTGTCGATACACCTCTTGGGTGACCACCAGTGTACATACGACTTTGCATCTTCCCTAACCTGGGAATGTCAATTGCATATACCAATGAAGTGTGGATCAGTACCAGCATCATGCAACTGCCGAGCGCTTGGAATCTTTTTTCTGTGCATGGTGAATGTGGGTTCATTACTGTCAGTGGTTTCACTCAAGCCTGGAGAGCCCTCCCAATCGCTTACGATCGCCAATCGGTCCATTGCTTATGCTTCTCAAGCCACGGTATACCTAAACTCAGATCATACTGTTTGTCTGTCTTGAGGACTGTAAATGCTTCCTTTGAGTTTACGTCTTCAAACTTCAGCTAACAATCAGCCTAATTTTTTCGTAGTGACCACCAAACCAGTGGCCAACATCAATAAAATAAAGCCACCGCTTCTTTCTAGTGCATCCGAACGCACTGAGTCATTTTCAGCAGCACTGTGCTTGCGCGCGTAGTAACGCGAAGCGCCAGAGACAATTAAGACTTTAACCGAATGACCGTAATCCTTCGCACTCGCTGTGACAACGAGGAGACCACTTCGACTCGTTCCGTTAGCGAAGGACGGCAATTCTCAAGAACCAAACCTCGTGAGTGTAATCATGAGAGTTAAAATTTACCCCAGTATACCGCCCTGCGTTTCTGACCGCCTCGTAATATTGGTGCCACGTGACTCGGAACCACTACGACGAGAAACGTATTGAGAGGTTCGTCTGTCACGTGAACAATCACGGAGGATGTGACAATATTGATGACATCTATGACAGCGAATATGCTACCGATGAGCAGCCACCGCGCTGAGATCCATTGATTTTGTATTCCATTAGTAGCAGTCACTGCCTCCTTCGGATTGATCGAATGATCACATGCTTGACGTTAGCAGTAGACCTTACACAATGAAATCATAATTGTATCTTACGGAGTCGTCGGGCTCTGGCGAAAGACTTTCGCCTTAGGAGGACAATAAGTCAGTCCGTCCATAAATGCAATGACCTTCACTGCCTCTGGCAGTGGTTCGATTGCCATACTGATATAAAGATCACGGATCTTCTGTACATAGTCTTACAATGTGCTGTTATCTTGATGGCACGACAGAAAACGTCGACCGTTGCCAAATTGCCACATTCGGTGATGGTACATCAGTTTCATGGCTTTTCTCAGCTCTTGTAATATGGCAAAGTAGCCGAGGCGATTGACTTCCCATTCCATCGTCCAGTCTTTCGCACGGCTATCCAAGTTCGACATGGCGAAGGCCACTTGACTGCGGTCATCATGAATTTGGACCGATAGCGATGTCCATTTCTCGCTGCCACAAGGCAACATTTTTCATTTCGTTTTTGTGAAAGCTTTTCCATTTGATTTACACGGGGCATTCCGTGTATTCCGACGGTGATATTACTGCTTGTGGTGGAGGTGACGTAGCCGACGACGGTATGTTCTGGGATAAAGGTTTCAAAAATCCTTGCTCATACACAGCAAAACTTGCTAGGCGTTGAATTATCGCTTCTTGATCCAATTGGGGCATATCGAAGACCGCGCGATCTCCGATCAAAGTTCGCAGCTTCACAAAACACGGGCATTGCGAGTGTGTTTGGAACGGATATCCCTCCCTGTTGATCCGAGGGCGATCATCGCTTGTGGTAACAACATCATCCATAGATGAATTTTTCGAAGTATTCGGCGTTGGAATCTCCACTAGTGCTACCAAGTGTAACGGGAATTGCTCGTCCGTATACACGCACTGACTGAAGAAGACCTAAATCGGTCAACACACTTCACCGCGTGTTGCACTCTCCCAGCGAGCCGTTGCTTTAAGCAAACCAAGAGGAAAACGTGAGGTGACATTTTTATGACCAATAGACCTGAAAAATTCCCCAAACTGATAAGTACCTTCAACTCTAATGAATAGAATTAAGGCATATACAACTATGCAAGATATAGAGTTTATATTAACTACATAAAGTGGATGTGGTTTACACATCATGTTTAATGGGACTGACCCCATTACATACTCAGTTTTAGCTGTACTTATTCGACAATTTTGTAGAACATTAATAGTGCTTGCCGCCTCTAGAAGAAAATCTACTACCATTTCAATAATTAGCGTCTGAAACTCCTAAATACAACTAGCTTTCACATCTCTCAAAATTATCTCCTGGGATGTCTCTTTAACGAGGTACTGCACATTAGTGCCCACTCACAAGACAGCCTTCTAGCGTCAAGACTGCAAGCGCGAAACGCTTTCAGAGAATTTTGATCATAGCCAGCTTTATAGCCATATCAACATCCCTCATCTAGAGGCAGATATTTCCTCCGTACGTACCCGCAAACACCCAGCGTTTACATGCCGCATGATGGGCGCCGAAAGTGCTTTTGCTGACGCTCTTTTACTGTGTTCTTGGAGGGGGCTCGCCAGCACAATTCTATAAATGGTATCTACTTCCGGGTGAGTAAATCACCGCAAGTGATCCTTGGTCGCTAGTCCTCTGATCTCTTCGGCATCAACTACAGCCATATGCCTATCGGGCGAGTCTTGTTGTCCTCGGGATAGGTAATTGGACAAATCTTCTCAAACCTTATACAGTATCTGAGCACTTGGTCACCCAACTGACTTTAAGTGCTGCTAAGCGCAACGTTGGGGGTGCGAACTTTGCACAAAGAAAGTTTGATTCAAACATTGCTCCAACGATGCATACAAGTCAGGTTTGTAAGCTCCACCTAGAAGCGAGACCTAGAGCCTCTAAATAACTAAATATTAAGTTTGCTCTTTGCTATGCAATTTGAAGAGTGATAAAATTGGACTAGACTAAGGTTTAACATATGCATTTTACAATATTCACTTATAAATTTACATGTGTTGTATGACCTGAGGCTGACAGCCCACGTGCTCTACAAACCATTTTTTCTGAATCTCATTGTTTTCAATAGTACCATATTTTGGAATTTCCGAATATTCACAATCACACAAAATTGTGATTTGAAGCTCGTTCAATTGTACATTATTGCACTTCTTTCTAATTGTAAGGTGTAAGTACACAATAATTAGTCCTTTATTCATTGCAACACAGTCGGTATTATCGTTTTGAATGCTGTTGACCTTCGGCTTCAGTAACTTTGACTACAGCTTTACAAAATACAGGTTGATTGCTTGTTTGGCATCATTGATACGACTTGCTGGCCCACTTCTATTCTTGCTTTTTGGTCACCCAGTTTCTTGGCTCCAGACATCTAGCCGACAATTGACTTTCCTCTCGCGAATATATCTTCAAAATCGAAGCTGTGGACGCTGCAGACTCATCCCGTCTACTAATAGCGCTTTCTGCCAATTGCATTGTGATGTTGTCCAATCTTTGTACTCTTGTGGCTTTCTTGACCGTAGCGAAATTATTCGGATACTGGTGGCTTACAGCGTAATGTTAAAAAAACCAGCTGCATCCTTTTTTTCGATAAGAATTAATTAGTAAGAACGCTCAATTACAAAGGCGATCTGATGTCAAAATGTTGACGCCGCGGTTAAACAGCACGAATTTCGGGTGTTAGACAAGGAGACACTTCTTTCAGGAACAATGATACAACGAGGTAGCGAGAAAGTTACAAGCTCTGTGTACTATCATGCTAGAATTGCCGCAAAGCGACAGGCTATCATCGATAGAACACTGTGAGTGTGAATGTCACTGTGTGTCTGACTATATTGCGAAGCCAATGAGATTACAATACGCAATTTTGTCAACGCAACCGACACAAGTGTATGATTTGCCCGCCCAAGCAAATTTGACAAAAAGAGTATATATTCAAGTATTTTTAAGGATAGTGTTGAGCTCACTTTACTAAAAGCCCTCACTGACATAAGGCATCTAAAATCTAGCGTGGCGGTAATCAGCCACAATTGCTGCATCAACGATGTCCACTGTTGTCAACAGCATTGGCTACCCTTTTCACATAATACATCCATTAGAAAGTATTGAGTAATATATACTCCAACATGAAAGGAGTCTACTTGGGGCATCTATCCATTTTTTTGAAGAAGCGATTCTGAGCTTCGAACTGTTTTACATAGTTCACACGGCACAGATATTGACGTTAATGATTACAATTCGTGTTTACGCTTGGGAAGCTGAAGACAATTTTACGCAGTATAAGTCCGAAGACGGTTGATAAGTTTATACGATTTTAATCGAACCGTCTTTTGTGAGCTATATTGGAACCTACGCTACGACAGATGTACAATCAATGCTACTGAAATGGATGACTTCGCACGGCCAGATTTAATGGCATGCTTATTTAATGAAATCATACGACGGCTCAACATGATAACCCCGGGGACCTCTCCATACTACGGAATTTCACGAACTGCCAAAATAAAAGCCACATGCTATGCATGAAGTCACGACAAACGTTTCGTTGTTGACATGGAAAAACGAAATTTCGTTTAGCTAATTTATAAGTCATGTATATACGCACTCTAGACTGACAGTTCCGACAACTCAGCTTGACCGGCTTAACGCAAAACTCAAGCTAATGATCAGCAAATTCTGCTTGACATTGTTACGATATTCCACTTTTCAGATATAAAAGGTCGTCTGCAACGTAACAACATTAGAGATTTGACACAAGTTTCAATGGAGAACAGAGGTCAGTCAACATGTCCATCAGATACTGAAACCACCAAACATTTTGCTTTAGGGATAAAGTGTGGCTCGTTTCCAATAGAGATCTTTCCTTCGGTCTCTCGATGAGAAGATCGATCGAGCTTGGTCATATTTGCGAATGACATATTTGCGAATATATACTAAGATAGACCTACCTTTAAAAAGCTCTACGAACTCCGCTATACAAGTGTTACTCGATATTATTTGCTATTCTTTTCTGAAAGCTCTTTAGTGCATCGAAAGACAATGCTATGTAACAGTGAAGAAGCGACTTCGGCGGCGTTTTTCATTAAGCATACTCCATCTTAGTTTTCATTTCGCAAGTTTGGAGAAGCTGCTTCATGAACAGCGGGGTCTCAGTTGGTGGCGCCAATCAGCGCATGATCAACAGTATTACGGCTGTTTAGCACTGAAAGATTGGTAATAGAAGTGGATCTGGTTTTTGAGTAATTTAACGTAAAATGGTCATTTAACGAAGGACCTCATCCTCAAGGGCTCGAAGAGCATCACGAGTCACCGAACGGCGGTCGACCCGGTCGTCACCGCCCGCCACCGACTCTTCTCGATGAAAACGGTGACGTCCACTATCACGTGGAATGTCTTGTGGGACGACGTCGTCACCAGAGTCAAACCCAATATCTGGTGAAATGGCGGGGATATCCCGACTTCGAAAACTCGTGGAAGTTGGAGGGGCCACTTCGGCAGGATTGCCCAGTCGCCGCGGACACTTTTGATTGGAACGATCAGGACATCCCGCGTCATCAGATACTCCGCGCTTTCCGGCAATAGCCAGGGAAGTAGAAAGGCCATGAGCAGAGCTCAAGCAGCGGCGCTGAGCTCTTGCGGTCGAAGACACAGAGCTCACGGGAGCATTAGGGGTTAATCCATACGTCGCAGGGCGACAATCCGAAGGAAGTCGATGGCGTGCCTTGAGTTTGACAAACTCAAATCGGACGTGTCGCTTCACACGCACGCCCACTTCCTTGTGGCTCAACTGTAGGTTATAGAGTGAGGAAAGTTTCCGGTGCCGTTGCACCCATCGCTCAAAGAGCGCTTCGTCATATGTAGTGCTTTCGCCAGGGGCGAGCACTTCAGGTATTGTCCGTATTGTGGGTAAACAAGAACCACCTAGTTGAGCACGTAGACGAGTGCGATAAACGTCTAACAGAAATTCTTTTGGGACCAAGAACGAGCTCGAAGAGCTTCCCGTGTGGCAATCTCATCTTCCGTTTTGGTCGGGGGCCCGATGATGTGGACGCGTAACGATCGAATTACCGCGTCCTTCGCTTCCAAAGCGGGATCCGCAGGGCGGACGCCATATTTCACACGAGGGTCAATGAATGACCGTGGATGGGCGCGCTTTAGAGCCGCCCAATGGGCAGCTTCAAGCTACCGCCTCTGATCCCCGTCGAGGTCATTGGTGATTACTCCACGTTCCTCGGCTGACGAAAAGTCAGGGAACGGACATGGGGTCCGCAAGGCGCGAGCAGGGCTCATATTACGCTGCTGGCGCAGCTCGCCTTCCTCGTCATCCCATGCGGGAAAAGTAGTGTCAGACTCGTAGTCGACCACCTCCACATCCTCAACGAGATAAATCGTCATTGATAGCGTGCACAAAGCGCGACGCTCGTGCTAACCGAGCCTAGGACGTACATCCCCCGGTGCCGCGGACGCACTGTCCGACATCGCACCGCGTGCGGTAGACGTAGTTGGGCCAAGCCCGTGCTCGCTGTCAAAACCAGCGAGACTTAGTGACTTCCGTGTCGTGGACACAGGGCTCATTGAGCAAGGAAGTTGTTTAATTAAAATGAATTAATTTGCAGTGTCTCGCGGACACGCGAGCCTCATTGAGGCAATAATCGATTAGAACTGTAAATCTTAATGGGGGAGAGTGTAACGGGATTACGCGTACCATGGTAACAGGGGTGTGTGTCACACGAGATGTGCATGGTGTGACTGCACCCAAACTAGAATACGGTATGTGGCTAGGTAGTCAGTTTATGCATGTATCTAGAATTTACTATATATAGTATATTTAGGAAATCTCGAACTTCTAAAATTAGGATAAAAACTAAAGAAAATCAGTTCTGGATTTTAAAAGGAAGAGCGAATTAGCCTTGGGTACGGCAATAATTACTCTTGGATTAGGCAAATTGCGATCAGCTAACTCTTCCTTGTTCTAAGTATAGAACGAAAGGTCGGTGACCTAAATTACGCTTCCTCAAGCGCTCAGCTACGGCAGCCCCGCTGCACCTACCATCTTACGCTTTGGGGTATGGACAAAGTTTGTCGATATCACGCGATGATAAGATTAAAAGCTGTAAGCGCTGAGGGGCTTCATGTGGTGAGGCGGGAAGGAGGGGGGGGTAGCCTCGAGGAAGGTGTAGAAAGAGAGCATCGGGATTCGGTGGGAAACCTTGACTATTTTGATCAGAATACTTCAGTGATAAGGTCTTAATGACGTCGTCCATAGGGGCCACATCATTCTCATCGGCTCGTCGAGTTATGTGCAATAGTTGGTGACTAAGAAATAAATTTTTGGTGTGGTAGATGTCGGACCAAATTCCTGTTTGCTGTGACTCAGGAAGAAAGGTATATGGTTTGTGACTTCCGCAAGATTCACATCATGGGTACGTACTTTGTTGTGGAGTAAGTAGATTAGACACGATTTTCCTTGAATATCGTAGTGATGCACTATGAACAAGTGTCACTTAAGTAAGTCAAAGTGATGATCTTTTAGAAGAAGAAGTCGTGAGTTGTGTGTGTTGCTAGTAGGGTATCATCAGTACAGGTGAGAATATGTACGTGATAAGTATTAATTAAAGTATAAGTTTGCTCCCGCAGACCCAATTTAAGACCTGCGGTGCGGCTGGCGGGTTCAAATGACCACAGGGTGATCTTTTTCACATCTACGACTATGTTATGGTCTTGAGCGGTCTCGTTAAAGGTCGCTGCGACTCTTGCGCTTGGAAACAAGGAAGTTTGGTTCACTGACCGTATTGGAAAACTTTTCGAAGCCCTTCGTAGGCATCTGTAACATGGTCTCAATCTAAGCCATTATTTACCAGAGCCCCTTGGTAAAGGCCAGGCAGTAACATACTTTACTATGACGGCTTTGATTTCTGCGTCGTAATGGTATCTCGAGGACCTTTGGCTTACCTGAGTCGCAACATATGCATTTCCATCATGTTGCTAATGTACAAACTGTCACACGCAGAATTGCTATGTCACCCCGAATTCCGAATGAAGGTAGAGACGGCGGTACCACGAGAACCACAAAATCTTGTATCGCCTTCTCTTGTTCATGTATTGTGTAACAAATTGTCGAGTGATGATAAACATTGCTTCTTCGTCTTTAACAAGCCATTTGTTCGTGATGCAAAGGAACACACAATTTCATTTCCGCCTTCACTCTAGCAACCACTTTTCGGCGCAAAAGTACCCACGATCACAATCAATATGAAGTTGTATGCTTCCCTTTCAGTGGGCTTCATCGCTTTTTTTTCGCCAAAGGTGAACGCAAATGGCGTTTGCTACGACCCAGATCACACTAGTGTCAAGAATGCCATGACTGTTCAAGAAGACATGAAGACCATCGCTAATGCTGGCTTCACCAGTGTGCGAACATACATTTCCAAGTTTGGTGACACAGAAATGGGCTCAATCATCACAGGCGCGGGACTTACGGCTGTCCTGGGGGTGCCGTACCCGCAAAGTGACTACCTGGATCAGATGGAAGCAGCTATTTCAGCTGCCAACGCTGGCGGTGTCTATGCCATCATGGTTGGCAATGAAAACCTGGCAGGGGCTACAAGCGTGCCAAGTGACATGATCGATGTCATCAACCAAATCAAGAGCCGCGTGTCTTGCAAGGTTGGCACTGTTCAGCGTAATACTGAGGTTATCGGATTTCAAGGCATTTCAGGTTGGTCAAAGCTCGTTTCGAGTGTTGATATCATAGGTGTCAACTTACACCCGTTCTTTCACCCCTCTACGACTGCTGATGGTGCTATCGACGTCGTGGATAAGCAATGGCAGATAATGATGAGTAACTTCGGCGACAAGCTGTTACTAACCGAGACTGGATGGCCGTCTAGTGGCTCTGTACTTGGCAACACCGGGAGTATAGCAGGCGAGCAAATATTCTTCAGCGCTTACCAGACGTGGAGCAGCGGGCTCAGCGAGAAATTTTACTTTCAATTTTTCGACACACCGGGCAAGCCAGAAGCTTTTGAACAGAGTTATGGTTTGTACACTGCAAACTCACAGCCAAAGCTTATTGCATCCCAACAGCCACAGCAGATGAATCCGTCGTCCCCACCATCTTCAGCGTCTACATTACCAACTTCAGCTCCTGCACCACCAACGGCAGCATTACCTCCAGTGACCGCTGCACCGGCTCCGACGGAAGCTTTAGAGCCATCCGTCGACGATCCGAAACAGGAGGATTCGACTATCAATCCAGGCACATCCGAAATCTCGTCTAGCCCGGAAACTCACCAGGAGTCGGAACCAAGCGCAAGCAACACGACATCTTCAAATCCATTAACGCCCCTAAGTATCAGTAGTGGCAATGATACCTACAGTGGCAACTCTGCTATATCGAATACACCCGAAAACTTGTCTACCAACCTAGTCACCAAAGCGGAATTCAGATCTATCGAAAAAACCGACACAGAGTTAATTGGCTCCGTTGGAAAGAGCACAGAAACTCAGCGAACAACCGGTAGCGGCGACAACAGTGCACAGACGATAAACAATCAAAGCGAGGAAGCTGACAGCAACCACGGCATCATTGGACTTGCTGTCGGCGGCGGTGCCTGTGCTATGCTAATCGCCTTTGGCGTTATCTACCAAGCTCGCAAGCGTGCAAAAGGACTAGAATATGAGGACAAGGATGTACATTTTCAGGCCGCCACGCCTTAGAGAAGTTTTTGTACACGTAAGCTACTTGTATACCATGTATGTCGACGTCTGCGAATAAACTTTGTATTGATTAGTGTAAAAGGTTACTTTTCATTTCTCTACTGGGCGATGGCAGAAGTTGGCTAATGTGTAGGCGACGCAGATGCATTCGCCACTTCTTTCGTAGCCCCCAGCTCTACAGGAGTAATCGCAGCCGCAGATGTTTCAAAACTACTGGCACTGACTCTCTTTTGCATCGAATTTAAAGCTGTGACAGTTTTAGCAGCCACGATACTAGCACGGAAGCGTCGACGAGCGTTGTAGCGCGCCATCTCCTTAGTGACGTGCGGCAATATTTTTCCACTGACACTGCGAATATTCGCTACCCATGGGTGATCAAGCACCTGCTGGGCGGTCAGACGCTTCAGCGGGTCGACCACTAAAAGCCTCGAAATTAAGTCCTTAGCCGAATCCGACACGCAGTCCCAGTAAGGACTTGGATAGTCATAGACACCTGATTTTATTGACTGGAAGAGTGCAGCGTTATTTTCGTCGTAAAACGGTGGAAATCCACACAGCAAAATATAGGCAATAACTCCAAGACTCCAAAGATCCACTTCAGCTCCATACGGGCGGCATTCCAGAATTTCTGGAGCTACATAGCCAGGAGTGCCACACGCAGTCTGCATTAGTGAATCATCTTTGATGAGTTTTGCGAGTCCAAAATCGACGATCTTAATCTCGGCGTCATCATCTGTAGACTGGTACAACAGATTTTCAGGCTTCAGATCACGGTGCACGATACCCTTTTGATGACAATAAAGTAAAGCATCTGATAGCTTCTTGACAACGCAACTAGCTTCTTTTTCTGAGTACTTTTCCTTTTCCACAATACGATCAAAAAGCTCTCCCCCACTCATTTCTTCCATAACCATGTAAAAGGTCTTGTGACAATCAAACACTTCTCTAAGCTGCACAATATTCGTATGATGCACTAATTGCAACACCTCGACTTCAACTCGTAAAGCTTCCTCATCCTCAGCCGTAAGACTTGCTTTGTCAATACATTTAACAGCCCAACGCGAGTTGTCGGCTTTACTAATTGCGCTCTTGACTGTCGCAAAGCTTCCACTACAAGATGGCGTCAGTTTCCACATGTAAATACCAAATCAGAGCCACTTACGTTCCAAGCGTTTTACCCAATTTGTAATATTTGCTGCATTCGTCCTTCTTATAAAGCTCTGTAACTTTCTTAAAAATGCCCGTCATTGTCTAGTGGCTCTGAATAATCTTGTTCGAGAATGTGGAGCGCGGTTGCCTTTGCTTTGAGTAGCCCCTTCGAAATCTTGTCGAGACAATTATAGGCGATAGTGAGAAGCAACAGTCGTGGTATGTGTAAACACCATGAGATTTAAAAGGACCAAAAGTGTAAAAGTTCGTTCGCGTTCATAGGTAGCCGTGAACTATCAATAGGCTGTTTCTAACGTCAATGTTTCTTCTGGTAAGTCCATAACAAAAATCGCATGGAAGTTATGGTGCTAAATGTGCATGTAATGTGTAAGACATGACTTTGTTTTGTACTAAATCAACGCACTGAGATATAAAAGTGATCTTAGAGCAATTGAATAAAGTTTGTTGTCCTTTCATCTAATATGGACGGACAGCCTTGCGCGCCTTCCTGATTCCAGCAGAATCAAGTCCTGTCACTTTCATTACCGATGATGCATGACTGTCCTTCATCTTAGCTGATGCACCAGGTACTGCCCACTTACACAGCCGCGTGTCCTCGCCTCCTGTATACAGCGTCGAATTTTCCGAGTCATAGTAAATGCAGCGAATGCAAGCTTTGTGGCCACTCTCAAGGGCCATTTCGTGCTTAATCTGACCGGCTGAGGTGGCATCTGTTCCAATAGTGACGATATTTAAGTCACCATTGTGGTTGCCTGCCAGTAGGAATAACTCGTTTGACTGATCTTCATACACACAATCAATTAAATAATCAGTCGCAATGCCGCTCTTGTTGCAGTCATCGCGAATTGTATCGTAGTGGTGCAAGCGCTCGGCTGTCCAGATATTCCACAAGTCAATCGTCTCAGTGCCTGTGAGACAAAAAATGTTTTCTCTTTGTGGACCAAAAAAGCCGATGGTTGTGACTGCACTTTCAACGTTCAAAATGCTCTCGATCGCGTCGTCTTCGTCAGGTATGCGGCAGTCAAAGAAGCATACGACCCCGTCTTCGGACGCTGTGACCACAAAGGCTTGTTGCGTCGGGTGAAATCGCACTTTGGTGATCGCATTTCCGAGGCTTTCACCGTATTGGCCCACATTTTTTCCTGTGCGCACGTCATAAAACAAAGCGAGGTCGTCGGTACCTGTGGCTAAAAGCGTTTCGCTACAGCCAATTGAGAGACTCCAGACTTCGCGTCCTACAGGTATCTCCATAGTTGGTGAAGCCACACGCGTATCCCACAGCTTGACGTACTGATCGCTAGAGCATGTGGCTAAATGAAAAGGCGAAGACGGAGATGTCCACACTTCATTAATGGTGCTAGCATGAGCGTTGAACTCGTGAAGTAATTCTAACGTTTCGAGATTTCGTAGCTGCACTTTGTAATTAGACAAAGCTAGGGCTAGACTAGTTTTGAGGGCCATAGGTTTGCAATCCAATACGTAATCATAGTCGAATTCATTGTATGGATTGAGTACCGATTGGGATGCATCACTTGGCGAAGCAAACGCTGCCACCGTTGTACGCGCTAGAGATAGGCCTCGCATGCGTCGAACCACTTCCTGTATTCATATTCAAGGACGGTGGAATTGCTATGAGATCATTGGATAAATTCATTTAGAATAATGCTATCCAATCGCTCCCCACTAAACAGCCACAGGTCTTTTTACTATTATTTTGGTGAAGTACTATTAATAAGACTAGCTTGTTTTTTTAAGCGTAGAGCTATAATAAACGTGAAAGTTGGTCAAGCCGGTGACGAATTTTTAAAAATCAATACAGTATTATCGCGAAAGTATTTATTTCAAAATTCACATCAAGTCATTGTTTAGAACAGTCCAATTATGCATAAAAATGACGAAGGGACGCCGTAAATTGCCTTGGTACGGTTAATCCATAATGTCCGATATTGCAGCACGAAAAAGTATTCAATAGCAGGATAGGTAAGTTTACACCATTATTGTGCTGCTTATAGTCAGGTCTACAAAAAATAAAGTTTGGTCCCCTCGTATAGTAGTAGTCCAAACCCATCAAATTAATGGAAGGAGAAAATGCTATGAATTTTGGCTGTGTAACACTCCCATAGCAAATGATTTTGTGCTTCTGGCGTACAACAATCATGAACAAAACGACTATCCTTAGTGTACCAGCAGTTTTTCTATCAAAACTGTATATTGGATGAGATGGAACGAACGTCGTTGATACTTCATTGTGTAGACCAGTACGCGAAGATACTTTACCAAACTGCAATAACTGCATCAATAGTTTAGGGAGTGAAATTAAGAAGGCGGTTGAAATTTTCCACAGTATAATTAATGGCTTGCCAGAGCAGAAAGCATTTTTATGAGGGATGGGTAGATAACGAATGTGCCATAGTGACTCGTTACCATATTTTAGAAAATTTCTTCTTCTTGAATAAGTGACTGCTAAGAGTGAATTAAGCAACCGGATTTTAACGAATGAAGAGGAAGTTGAAGCAGAATTGAGAGGAGCACGAATTGGAAAGTGAGATTTCGTAGATAGGTTTCCTACACATGCATGTGATTCTGAAGGAGGAGCCACCATCCAGACAAGCAGTGTTTACGGCTAAAGACCGTAAACTGAACACCAGGATTACGGTCAGCACACCCAGAATGCCGTAAACCATAGAGCCTTGAGTACGGCTCACCGTAGTCAAGGTTGAACGTCACCGATGGGTGATGAGTTGCCGCCAGCGTGGTATGGTTCACGCTTAGGAGCAACACTCCCTCACAACTCGATCACTCAATGAGACCACACAACCGTCGGACGTAAACAAGAGGGGCGGCTTCGTCAGGAGGTCGGCCAGCTGTGACTCGGTCAGGACATACTGCAAGCGGATGGAGCCTTTTCAACGTGATCACGTACAAAGCGTGCCCGTAAGTCGATGTGCATGGCGCGTGGCGTGTATCCTTGGTTGTTTAAGATACTAATTGCTGAGGTGTTGTCCATCAGATGGTCGTGCCACCGGTCGCCTTCAGGCCAATTTCACCAAAGAGATAGCGGATTTATAATACCTCTTATACGGTAAGTGCAAGTGACATGTATTCGGCCTCAGCGGATGCGAGGGCAACTGTAGACTGGCGCTTGCTCTTGTATACGACAGGATCATCACACAGCATCACAAGTACGCCAGATGTCGAGCGTCGACTTGCTTTGTCCCCACCCCGGCTCGCATCGCTGAATACCCGGAGTGGAACCGCATCACCATTGCCCCTGTGGTATCGAATACCGACCCCAATCGTTTTGTTTGGGTATCACAGCACACGTTTGGCGGCGCGCCGATGAGCAGACGTAGGTCGATCAAGGTACTGGGACAGAATCGAGAGTGCAACTGAGATGTCAGGCTGGGTTGATCGCCACATATAGCAAAAAGCCAACAAGCTCTCGGTACCGATGCTTATCGTCAAAGGCATCATGCGTCGCATCAATGGTGAAGTCTTGACCAATGACGAGTGGATTGCGGACGGCGTTAGCATTGAGGCCGCCAAACTTGGTTAACATCTTGTTAATAAACAAACTTTGCCTCAAGATCAATTGCCCTTTATCTTACTCGTGTGTAATCTCCATTCGGAGCACATATCGGGCGAAACCGAGCGACTTAAGCACAAAATACTCTCGCAATTCGTCGTAGAAGCCGCCAGCACTAGCTTGTGTCTTGCTTCCAACAAACAAATCATCCACATACAACACCATGTAAACAACAGTCGTCGACGTTGTCTTCTGGGCGTCGGATGAAGAAGAACGGATCAGCATGGCTAAATCCGAGGTGTTTGAAGACTGACCAAATCTCTTGAGCCATGCTGATGCAGCCTGTTTACGGTTATACAAGCTGCGGTGTACTCCACATACTATTTCAGGTTCGACCTTGATCACCGTCGAGGAATGCCGTTTCGACGCCATACTGCCGGATCGCTTAGTCTTTTGCGCAGCATATAGACAGAAACGTTTGAATAATGGTAATGCTGGCCACAGGTGAGTAGGTATCGAAGTAGTCAACACCGTGTGTCTGGAGGAATCCGCCGGCCACTAGTCGAGCATTGTGTCGTACCACGTTACCACGCTCATTATACTTTCGAGCAAACACCCATCTCGAGCTAATCACTTTACACCGCGAGGCTTCGTGACAATATCCCACGTGTGATTCTTCACATGAGAGCGTATCTCGTTTCGGATTGCTTCTTTCCATTCGGCAGCTTCGGGGGTTGCTATGGCTTCTTGGTACGAATTAGGCAGATCATTAATAGCAAGAGCGATCTCGTATGAGTCGTCACGTTGTCTCTTGCTATCTGGTACTGCAATAGCCTCAATATCAGGTTGATCACAAGAAGGATCGTTGGGAAGAGCCACAGCATGATCGGACCCATTTGTCAGCAGTCGAGTTTGGTCGAATTCGAGTCGGTGAGGGTGAGTGCGTTCACCGCTGGAAACGAGACGGTAACCGGAGGATAGGGTAACAATGCGTATTGTCTGACTAGAGCTTGGGACGAACCATTGGATGAGGAAACCATGGGATACCTAGAACGGGTGCTAGCAGGGAGAGTGATGTTTGAGACACGAGCCTGTGTGTCAATTGCAGCATGCGAGCGGTCTTCACTTCCCCCCGCAATTGGCATCAGCGAGCGGATATCAGCATTAGTCATCGAGTCTTCTACTTCCATTTCCTCAGGTTCAGTAGCACTTGGTGTTGACCTTCATATCTTCTACGTTTTTCCGTTGAGTAGGAAGTGGTTGAGCTTGAGAGTCATCATCGTCCTCAATGAGTGGCACATAATTATCGCCTTCATCATGGAGCAGCATAACAGTACGATGCGATGGAGAAAGGCATTTGTCAAGCTAAATCGTCCGCGTGGTCACAATGCGCTGGTCATCAAAATCCCAAACACGGAAACCTTTCGTCGTGTCGGAGTAGCCGAGGAAGATGTATCGATATGCCTTCGAATCCCGTTTCGAACGCTTTAATTCGTCAATCTTGATACACCCAGTATATCCAGATACCTTGAGATGTTCTAACGATTGTCGCTTGCCTGTCAACACTTCGAGATAACTCACTTAAGGGCAAGCTGTGTTCGAAATACAATTGATGTTATGAGTGGCAGTTACTACTGCTTTAAGCCACCATTGCCGATCGACGTTCACGTTTTGAAGCATTGAACGGGCCATTTCCACGATTGTCCGGCTCATGCGTTCCGCTAAGCCATTTTGTTAAGGCAAATATGGTACACTGCTTTGGTGAATGATACCATTTTCTGCACAGAATCGGTTGAACTTTGCACTGGTGTACTCACCATCATTGTCACTGCGGATACAGCGAATTCTCACGCCGTGCTGATTCTTAACCAACTTCTTGAACTCAGCGAATTTGCCGAACACTTGACCTTTGCTCTTCATTATGTACACACTGACATATCGACTAAAGTCATCAATGAAGGTCACCAATTACTGAGATCCACCACGAGTCTTGGGCTTTAGTGGACCCATGACGTCGCTGTGGATAGGTTCGAACAGTGAATTCCATTTCACCTCACTACTGGATTGGCGATCAAACGAAGAGGGAGAGGACGCCATTTTGCCTCGAGCGCAGCCGTCACATACAATAGCGACATCATTATTGTGATCGATCGACGGGATTCCGTCAGCAGCTTCCACAAGCAGCTTGACGTTAGCTTGCGACACGTGTCTAAGACGAGCATGCCAAGTTGTTCTGCCACCATTTAACTCTTCACTTTCGTTCGTCTGCGACATGAGTGCATGTTGGCCAACGTGCCAAACATACAATTTACCTATTCGAGGAGTTCGAGCAATCACCTTCTCATCAATCATTAACGATGTAGCATGAGTATCAAAGTGGATGAGGACCCCGTGCGCAGTCAATGCGGACACCGGTACTAGCTTGCTCTCCAGGTGCGGGACATAGAGCCCTTCCGTGAGCTTAACACTACAACCATCAGCGAGAATCATACGAACTTGGCCAAATCCTCTTGCTTGGAGTCTTTGCACACTGGCAGCCATCACACTGATGGGCGTATCCAATTGACGATAGTCACTAAAATCATCAAGCATTCCAGACACGTGGCAGCTAGCTCCACTGCCCAACAACCACGTTGAGTTACCTTCTGTCTCATTGGAGATCACCGAAAAAACGAACTCGTCATCACTGCTCTGCTTCTGCTGGGGTAGAGTCTCGTCGCTTGTGGACATACTTACCAAATCCATGACAGTGGCCGTTGAGCCGACCACCACTACTACGCGGAGCATGGATCTTCCAGGCACCATGACCACTGTAACCGTTGCCATTGCGACGTCCATTATAGCCATATCGACTACATTTCATAGCGATCATCACCATTACGAGCAGGACGATGCTTACGTTGAGAAATGCTGGCCTTGAATGCAGCTTCTTTCTTGTCACGACGCGTGAGCTTCTCATGTTCTCGACGCAGCATATCTTTCGCATCCAAGAGCGTGACGCCACTTGTAGCTTCGATGATTTTGACCATAGCATCATAATTCTCAGGCAGACTGCCCACTAGCACTACAAGCTTTTCGTCGTCATCGATGCATTCACCAGTGGAAGAGATTTTGAGATACAATTCCTCAAAGCGCATCGAAAGCGCCATCAGGTCGCCTCCGGTTTCAAGCTCAAAATCACTTATTTGCTTACGAAGTTGAATACGGCTGTGCAAATTCTGCTTTGCAAAAAAAAACGCCGTAACATTATCCATGCTTCCAATGCCGATTACGCATTGCGCGCCATTGATTGGTATGTAGGATTAAGGAGCTTGACTAAGACCGCCAGAGCCGTCAGGTCTGAGGCTTCCCACTCCGGTGTGTCGTGCTGCGCGGCTTGTTCTGGTTTGATGATGATGTGATCAATCAAGGACTTGCGGGCAAGAGTCATCCGAGCGTTGAACTTCCGTAGGAAGTAGTTGTCGTCCCGAAGGACATCGTTCGGACCGACTGGACTTGGGCTCATAACCGTTAGCGAGTGAAGAGGAACTTGAAGCTGAACTGTGCAGAGGAGCACGAAGTGGAAAGTGAGAACTCGAGGATTTAGGTTTCCTACATATGCATGTGACTCTCAAGTAGAAGTTACCATCCAACCAAGCAGTGTTTACAACTAAGGACCGTAAACCAAACACCAGGATTACGGTCGGCACACCCAGAATGCCGTAAACCATAGAGCCTTGATTACAATGAGCCGTAATCAAGGTTGAATGTCATTGATGGGTGATGAGTTGCCACCAGCGTGGTATGGTTCGCCCTTAGTAGTAGCAGGATAATGTTTCACGTACCGTTGTAAGTAAAAAAAGAATCAATACACTCGCAGTCATTAAAATATACCAAGATGAGAGGTAAATTGACATGCCAAATCTTTGTCAGTAGACACGGCGGCTTTTTTATGAGTAACAGTTTAATCGCGTCGGCAACGTGTGAAGGTTTAAGTCCCGATCATTCAATTGAATTGAATGCCATTTGCTGGAAGATTAGATGTGAACTGATAAGTCGTGTACTAGTGATGATGAGTTGCTGTTAGCTAAATTTCTCTTGCGAGGATCAAGCTTTTAGAATTACCATGATATGGACTGCTAGCCTCAAAATTTTCTCAAACGTGGGACTGTTACAGTAGATTTATATATTGGCTGTCTTTTTACGCTAATTTGATTTTCAATATAACACTAGGTAATTAAAGCAGATGCAAAAGTATGCAGGACTTATGCCTCTCGATTTATTGATACCAATGTTAAAATAAATTTATTACATGTGGGAGTTAAATGCTCACCCACTTCGGCCTGGCTCAAAAGGAACTATAAATAGGTTTGTTATTAGTTGGTCCCAAGGGATTGACGCAAGTGGTCCCCGAAGGCTCAGGAGCGGTTTCCACTTGTCGGGGGCTATTAAAATGCTCTAGTAAGGCATCTCGACAAAGTCTTAACAAACTCTCAGTGTCATCACCACCCACACCCGCAGATCTATCTGTCAAGAATCCGCTTCTATCATGCGTGATCATATTTAAGGACGGAAGGAATATTTTTTGTTATTCACATAGCCATGGACTCTGCTTTGCTGCAGACTCAGCGCAGCGGGTTGTGCTACAGACCCACAAGCTAGCAAAGTGAGCAATAACGTGTGGACCCTCAGCAAACGAGGCAGTCTCATCATAGAAAATACTTAGCAAAAGATGTGGCATTGTTTAATTTGGCATACGACGTGCGATAAAGCTCTTCATTGTTCGTAAAAAAAGGCGAGAATTGTTACGATAAGTCCGACTCAAAATAATTCATAGCCGAAATTTTGATTGGCTTTTATTTACAATAAATTTAGCCATTAGGCGCATCCCTATTGCTACGTCTCACACCGAGACTTCCAGCGTATATGCAAGCTCTTTTGAGAAGCGAAAATATGTATATTAAACGTGAAACACATCCTATTTGCAAGAGTCGATAAAACTCAGCTAAATCGAGGTAAGATTACGGGCTGCTATTATCCGCGGGCCTTAGAATTTCAAGAGTATTATACACACAGGCCCTGCGTGCCTTCTTCACTTTCAGTGTAGAGTAGCAAAAACTGTCCCAGTACCCATACTAAATTAATGTAGAAGTATTGCACCTCGTGGACATATATAATCGCTGTAAACAGCAGAGATTGTGCGCACTATAATACGCTTGTGACACTTAAGGTGTCCCGAAAATAGCTTTCGTCGCATAAGTAAACTTTCGATACTGTTGTGCTGAGCGCGGTTTGGTCCTATGTCCATCCAATAGCACGACGTGAGATTTCACAAATTAATAGAGATGTCGCTTAAGACTTGAGCAAAATTCAAATGCTGTAAATTGTGGTCGCCAGGGATTAACTCTGTTGAGAAAGAAATCGAAGGATATGAGCAGTCGCGATTAAACGACATATCGCCGATCGGAAGTGGCTGAAATCACAACGCCTTACTCTCAACAGCAGTTCTCCATTTGTAGAAAGTCTGAAAGGTATGATCTGTTGAAAAGATATAAAGCGAATTGAGCTCACGGTCTCCCGAATTGCGATCATTGAGTTAGAATTTGTCTCTTGCCGATACAGGTGTCTGTGAGTCACGGACAGACGGCTTAGCCCAACCGTTACTCAGCAGAGAAAATTGTTACGGTACAGCTGAGGTTACGTGCCCAATTGAAAGCCCTTCAAACTTTGCTTTTTCGTGGCAAATAGGTGTAAGCACTGAATTGATTAACTGCTGAGATTATCTAAAGAGTGATTCCGTTTCCGCTACAATCAACAGATTTTTTTAGCGGTGAATATATTTTTCTCGGGGATGCATGCCGAAAGCTGCAATACCGGAAATTATACGCTGGTATTGGTAACCTTGAGGGATATAGAGATGAAAAATCAAAAATGCGCTGAGTGAGATGAGCTTTTAGCAGTCATCAAGACTCTTAGTAACGTTGTTAATGTACCTCGTTACCAAAACAGCAGAATGTGCTGACGAAAAATCTACCACTGTGATGCTCTTGATCGGAAATCTACATATCGATTGACCTGGCTTCTGGAACCATATATTGCGTAATACTTTAATGGTGCTTACCATTTAAGGAGAAATGGGAAGTCGCGGATGCTTTCTCTGCGAGTCACTATGCAAGTTTAGTCAGAAATTTAAAAATATCCACTCGGTCTTTTGCAGCGTTGAAACGCTAATGGTCAGTGCAGAGCTGTACATAATTATTGCCATCATTCTCGATTAAATGCTACTTCAAGATGAGCATGCTATATTTATGTATGGTCGAGTATACTCGATACAGCGTTCCCAACTTAGTCCTTGGATATCCATGCGGATCAGTGATATCTCTTTTACCGCTCTAGTGGCTGGGGAATATCTTTAGAAGATTTTTAACGTCATCTCCAACAAACCGGCGCATGGTGGTGTATCTCGTTAGACCACCACATGCATACACATAATTCAACCGCGACGACATATTTGTCTTTGGTGCTCAATGCACTTGAAGTTGAATGTGAATATTCATGTTGAGCATTAAAGAGCTTTTTTGAGAGTTTACGCTTGAACTCTCGATTCGCCTATGTTGTCATTGGTGCTAGTAAATTTAGGGGTCTTTGTGAAGTCTGGAGAAGATTAAGACCGTAGCATATTGGCATGTAGTGATGTTTACTTATGTGCTCTCATCTCACTAACCACTTGCACTCGTTTGTCAGATACTGGCTTAGTCTCTTAACAGTATTGAAAAAAAGAAGCTGAATAATGTTGGGCTGACTTCATAGCAATTGTTCAAGCTGATATATTTTCGGCATCTGGTATGTGTCTGAGCAAATCTGGATTAGCAATTTCTCATTGTATGCGAGTCGTGTCTCTTTGGCGTAAGCTTTGCCTTACCCCAAACTGATACTGTTGGGCAGGATTGCGCTTTTTCTCGCGAGTCTCGCATGCTTAATGGTAAAGATAAGATAATAGGGTCAATAGCTTGCTATAAAGTATGGTCTTGTCAAGTTTGGAGCACACCAACTCGACTTGAAAGTATTTGTTATTTAAACGACTGTACATCTTTATGGTGAACGACATCGTTGCCACAACATTCTCGATTATTAGAAAGATGGCTGCTTACTTTTCTTTACCAGGTAAATCGTTAAAGTAAGAAACAAGCTCGATCGTTTTGAAAGCTAGCAAATTGCTTTTTCGCGCCGCCCGATCAAAATGACAACGTCACGCGGTGACCATGCTTTCCGTACGGCATCAGAGATCCGTTGCCGAACCGCTGGTAGTGCGTCAAACCAATCGCGTTAGTAGCGCTCTTTACGAGATCGTCAGACGGCGACCGAAGTTTGTGAACAACGCATGATGACACTCGTGATGAAAGCCAACGCTCACTGTCGAGCTAACTTTTAAAAGCGCCTGGCAGACAGTTTTCATTCCCAGTTGTCATGTTTGACAAGGATATAATATGTCTCTAGTAAAGCGGTATGTCTACCTTGACTTCGGCAACACGTGGTAGTCCGAGGGTCACCCTGGCACGACATGAATCTGTTTTGGCGTCGCTCAAGATTATGATTTGAAACAAAATTTCCCAGTTAAGTGGCTAAATCATGACGCGCTACTCACTAACGAGTAAGGGCCGGTCTTGTTCCACGCCTAAGACTTCACCGGTAGCTGTACTATCAGGCGCAACGATAAAAATGAATGATTTACGCATGAACAGGGTGACTTCATGGTCACGCTTTGAGCTTCGCAAAGTCGACGATCACAAGACGATCGAGTTGAAGGTCCTATTCCGTAACTTAATTGTAAATCTGCTAAATGGTTGATACGATAATCATTACTAGCGCTGTAATACAGTCATTTGCAGAGTTGCCACGTACTTTAACAGTGTAATATTTTTACTTGTAGAGTCCACACCAATGTATATCTATATAATGGATTAGCGCGTCGTTCCAAGCCCCCAAACTAAGAAAATGCACTAGAACCCTAGCAACGTGTTTTCATAAACACAGCCTCGACTTGTATATAGAATAAATTGTTTGTGCCTAAAATATCCGGCAGAAATCTATAATCCGAAATGATCGATGTCATTCAAAGGAATAAACACGGGAAGAAAGCCAAATACAGCAATAGTTTTTTAACAAAACCACGAGACGATATCCTCGCAAGGGCAGCAACTACGTTTGTAAGTCTTTGATGGAAAGCTGGCATTGTATTGAAGACGATTCCGTTAGGACATGCCGAGGAATAAATTAAACCTGTGATGAAAGGGCACTCTTTTGTTACTGTCATTTACTCGTCGGCTACGATACATCTGCATCAAGCTCATTATTTAGATCCTTACTATCAAATATGATATTATCAATAACTATCTTTGTCGACTTTAACAACAAAAATCTCTTTTGTGGTCGATGGCCCGCGCATGCTGCTGATACATTTTTAGAACTATGCGTGATCGATTCACTTACAAACTGTAGGATGGAGTATCTTCGAAAATGTAACATACTTATCAAACAGCAATACAAAAACAGCATCGCCGTGCACATCATGACGAGCAATAAACCATTATCTGCAAAGTTAATGCGCTAAGAGAGTTGTTCTCTGTACTTCGTCAGTCTCGGCCTGTGACGGTCAACGAACGTGAACTTAGAGGCTCTTTAAGTCGTAGACCGTGGCTATCGATGTAATAGACACTATAATTCGTTTTTGGATTTGAAAGTTGACTTTGTTCATGTTATATATTGCGAATCAAAAAGAGTTTAACTCAAAATCACCACTAGCTAACTAAATATGTTATCCTTTTCATGGCAGTATAGCTCAGTTTAAGATTGTGTGGGCCTAGTAGGCTACGTATCCCATGTACCTCTTCTGGGATACCACGGCCCCCATCTCGTACATAGTGCTTACTATCCTGCGCATTAGAGTACCTCCCATTTTCTTCTGATCTTCGCTGTAAGTCCAATGATCAGCTGTAACGGTGCAAGTACTGTCATCTGGTGTACTTAGCCCTTACACGTTTTGTACAATGGTACGAACTCCGCATTTTACCTGGTGGGATTGTGAGTGAGCATAAATACTATAAAATTTGCATTAATATGATTTCAAGACAATGATCAGGGGAAGCGCGAGGTATTCATTGAATGCTAGCCGCACGACAGAAATGAAGAAAGCTGGTAACAAGGACTAGATTATCGTATATATTAACTTGTAGTCGAAGTATATTGATCTTCAATAAACGTACTCTTGAAAAAGCAGAGCAAACAAACAGTAATTCTCTGTGAGATATTAACATAACCTTGTTGCATCAACAATCTAATGCATTCGCTCATCATCACAATTTATTTGCAACTTCTTAGCAAAAGAGGCTCTTGCTTTGGTCACTAGCATTGAGTCCTGGTTGAAGACACCGCGAATACTCCGTAATAGCTCTACGAGCATCAAACACACCTACTATAGTCTAAATGAATGATGACTCGACTCGACAAGTCACAATTTTTTTGGCATCTGTATCGGACGCTCATTTGGTCAGATTGGTGAAATTCTTTCTGATGAGCTTAGTCAAACAAGTCGGACGAGTTCTGCACACTACTTGCGTCATATCGCTGTCAGTTTTTTAGACTTACTAAGGCCATCGCGCCTTCTTCACTCCGGACTCAATGAGAATTCCATAACTTTGCTCGCTCTACTCCGAATCACGCAACTACGGGTCTAATATCCAGCCCAGATTTGCTGCTGGACTTAACAAAGCAAGCTGGGTATGTTCTCCTACAGACACATATGCCCTGACAACCTTGTTAGGGTCACTGGGAATTGTAAGAAATTGAGATAACGGTTTTGATCTACATGCCTCAGGGTAGCCTTTTGATGTAGTCTTGCAGCACAGTTGATGAGCAGAATTTTACACAAATTTTGCCCGCCCTGAGCCCTCTCTGACCCCACAGAGCATTCACTACCTCTCTGCATTATTTTATCCTCCATGGGAGCTGAATCATTGAAAGTATGGTATGGCGATAATGCCAAGTATTATATGTATCAGTTTAAAGGTTGAGTGTGCTTGGTTTGTCGCCTTACTAATTTGCAGCTTCACAAGTCTCTTCGAGCGCCAGACTGAAGTGTCAAAGAAAAACAATTTTCCAAAGTAATAAGCGCCGCGTAAAGTCATCTTGCGATGAAACAAGCCAGTCTTATTTTTATGTATCTGCGTGTATAGCTACGGACCACGTCTCAGTCACAAAATTGGGAGCAGAATGGGATACTTCATAGCTAATAAGAAGAGACTTACGCTGAATAACCATTAACCTCTCCCAAATAAAGCGAAGGCAGAGGATGTGCCAAATAATAAGCGTCAAACTTACCACGGCGATTTTGCCGGACTGTAATCTCAATCTGTAGTAAACACTGTCCACATTTCTTGAGGAAGGCTTAGATTAAGTGACATGCCTTACTGCGTGTTGCTCACATCCAGCGGGCCGATTACTTGCTTAGAGAGGAAAAATGGTGCAGTGACATTTATTACTATAGCCAGTACAATTTAAATTTACTTAATTTCTTTTTGATAAGTGCGCCCAGTCCTGATATAACAAAACTGAAAGGAGATATACAGCTGTACAGGGTAGCCGTTTAATTTCAGATAAATAAAAATATGTGGTCCAAACAACATGTGCAATGGGACCTGGCCCATTACACCATCACCCCACTCAAAACTGGGTTCACTCAAATTCTTAAAATTTCCTTAACTCTTCTTCAAATTCCTTTTATGACTTTTCTTCAGACTTTTCTTCAGACTTTCTTCAGAACTTCCACTCTGAGTTTCAATATTCGTGACCCACACGAAATTTATCGCGTCGAAGACGACTTGGGCCGACGAGGAGCGCAAAGCAAAACCGCACTTTAATTCGCGGATGCAAAGGCGCCTTCGCCTTCATCAAACTTGGATGATGCTTCAATTTCACATCAAATACGCTTTTGCAGTTTGAGCAAAAGCTGGCATCAACCGACCATCTAGGGCAAATGACGATTGATATAAAGACTTCAATGACGAGCTCAGTCGTCCAGCGTATTTGCGCTCCCGCAAATTCAAAAGTCATCACAAATTTCACATCTTAGGTGGTGGTGGCCCCTTAGGTTGTGGAGCAGCCGCTAAAAAACGAAGGGGGCCCTCTTCGGGCACCCACATCTCTTGTTGGTCGGCAAGAATATCAATACTAC
>NW_020186975.1:37380-55016 GCF_900000015.1 Plasmopara halstedii | reverse complement strand
AAGCCGCCTGCGGTCGGAAGGAGCTTCTGGTAAAAAGGCTGGGTTATTTAGCAATCGATCACACGTGGTAGCCTCTTGATCGCCTCTTCGCGACCGTCGCGATATCGTTCTCGCGTTCGACGCAGGCTCAAAAGACGGACTCCGGTCTCTTCCTTTTATATCTTTCTCCCTATCGTCGTGGATTCGACTAATGACCGCACCTACATCGCGAGCATCTTCGGATTCGGAGTGGACTGCGCTGTTAAATCGACATATCGAATAGCATATCACGAAATTTCAAAAAGCTAGCCATGGTGCTTGCGCCTTGCAGACGGTGGATGTCCACGGATTTGGTCGCGTGGACCCATGCCCAGAATCGATTGTCGGTTATCTAGACAGAATCAAGATGTAATTGCAGGATGTAAGGTACGTACATGAGACTTCGTGGGTCTCCTACAGCACGTGTAATCGGTCTGATGGCGCAAAATTACGCGGTTTAAGTCATAACTCGAGCTTCTATTTGTCTGATTTGGAAGGATATACTTACCGGAGTAATCGACCTCGCAATCAGCAGCCATCTGCTTCCTGTCAGCAAACCAACTCTCACGATCATTCGTTTGGGGTATCGACGCTCAGATTGATTCTCGTGACTCCAAGGATGATGCCCAGGCGACAACACCAAGGGGGGTTCGACTGTCGACCCTCGTGCCAAAGCCGTGGCTCTATAAATTTTTTTGAATAAGCCTGCGTGACATCCAGGTTGAAACTTGAGTCGTCGCGACGGTAGAATCTGAGAAGCTCTACGTAAAGCGTCGAATGGGTTCTTAGCCTGTGTGGTAGGTCGATAGTACACGCATTCTCATGGATGATACTAATAGACCGGTGGAACAATATAATAACTTCGAGGTTTTCAAACTTGGGACTACATCGTCTGATAGGCTCTTAGTACTAAGTAGTACACAATCCCCAAGTAAAAAAACGTTTTGCCTTGATGACCTCGTCTATCTGTGTATTCCTGTTGCAGATATTGTGCATTTGCCATTGCGCTTCGCACCCGTGTGATTACATTTACACGTCTCATGATGGATGAAATTAGGGTATCCTTGTACTTGTGCTTCATATTTGCATCATTGATTGTACCCATCTGGGAGGTAACGATTTGCCGAGCTCCTCCCTCACTTACATTAGAGACATCACCCATCGCACGAAATAGTATTTGCAGGTGTCGCAAGCCATTTATACATAGTGGCGTATATCCAGTGGATGAACGAAATGAAATGCTCACAGTAAGCTCAACCAATAATATTAACGAAACCCATTCTGTGGATTTTTTGCACAGAAGCTTCTAATACATCACAGACCACTCGTTTAGCACATTCTGTTTGCCCATCGGTCTCCGGGTGTGCCACTGTAAGCGAGTGCCAAGAATGCGGGACAGTTCTTTTATAAAAGATACTCGTAAATCTTGCTCACTATCAGAGATAGTGGCGTCTGAAAATCCGTACCTGCGAAAAACGTGATTTATGAACTATCTGGCCAAACCTTCAACTTAATGGCGGAGCGATGCGAGCCATCGTGCTGAGTCTGTCAACAAAGACGGGCACCCCATTGTGGCCATCAGCATTCTTGGAGAATCCGAAATAAAGTCCAGACCGACTGACCTCCAACAGTCAGAAGGAACAGGAGGAATGTGCTGGCACATGTGTGTGCCGTGTGTTTTACGCGCTGACAAATATCGCATGTTTTCACGGATCATGCCACCCACTTGTACATGTGGGGCTGCCAAAATTGGACACTGAGAAATTGGTAGATCTTTTCACGTCCAAGTGACCGGCAATCGGCGTATCATACGCCGATTACACTATCTTGTACTTCGAATCATCGTTGTGGGGAATTTCTATCCGTGGCTCGTCGTCACGTGTAGCTTCATAGTGAAGAAAACCAACCTGTACATCATGACGATGTATTTTTGAATTCAAGCGACCAGGAAGATTGTCATGAAATTCCATATCACTCGATAACAGTGCTCTGATGATAAGATTGCAATGTTCATTCTTTTCAAACGCTCAACGTATCACATTGAGTAAATTGCTTTCGATACTGCTGATATGAGCTAGCTAGTAATCAGGACGACATGACAACGCGTCTGCCAGCACGTTTAGTTCCCTGGTTTGTACGTGACCGTGAAGTTGTTATCTGCGAAGAATGACAACAAGCGAGCATTTCGCTGTGACAAATGATGCGACTGAACTGCATGGTGCAAGCTTGCGTGATACGTGTAGACGAATAACGGAGTTGAACCCAAGAGATGAACACAAAATTTCACCAGAGCATTTGTCAAGAGCTCCTTGTCGCGGATAGGGTAGCTCGCTTCAGCTGCCGCGATTGAAACGACACGATTGGAAAGTCTCTTTCTGAGTCCTTTGCAATAATGCACAGCCGATTGCAAGCACATGAGCGTCGCACACCACGCTATACGGCTTCGTAGCATCTAGTAAAGCGAGTTATTGTGCCTTCATGAAGCTATTCTTGATTTGAGTAAATACTTTAGTGGATGACCACTCCCAAAGAACGTCCTTCTTCAGCAGGGTTGATACAAGGTGTACCATTTCCGCGTAGTTACGCGAGAAGCGATGCAGGTAATTCGACAAAGCAATTCATTTCCTCAAATCATTTTGATTTCGTGGCGTCTACCACACCACGATTGCTTTGACCTTCTCAGTGTCTGCACGAACACAATGTTCACCAACATAGCAACTGAGGACCAGTTCTTCGTTGGCACTTCGCAAGATTCGCTTGCAATGGATTCACGCATACATTCTTGCGCCACACGGAGGTGCTCCACAGCTCCCCCATCTTCGTCCTTCAAATGAGCGAAAATATCGTCAAAATAGGTCTATCGGAAGCGCCGCAGTGGTTGTAACAGATCAAAGACCAATTGATTGATAAATTGATGGGGATAGCCCCTGTTGCATCACAAGCCACTCCCATAGCATACCAGACGGTTTAACAAACCCGTCACAAGAACGCCTTCCTCCCTCATCAAGATTTTTTAATATTCATCGACCTAATCAAGCACACTAAACTCTACAGCCGGACATACGATGGTTGATGATATTCTTAAACGTAATCAGCGTTTGCGGGGGAACCGGCTGCGCGTTTAACTTGTTATAGGCGTGAGCAATAAGCCATTTAACATTTGGTTTACGCAATCAACGTCGGTGCGCTGTAAGGGTGCTTTCTCTTCATCACCAAACCAGCAGCTTGCTTTTGAGCATAGATATCATCGATGTACTCATGTTGTTCAGAGATAGTGGCCACTGTCTAAGCAACGCATCTTTGAGCCGGGTTCTCGATCAATTTCGTTTCGGACTCAACGTTCGGGTGGAAGATCGGAGGGTGGGTTCGCACTAAGGACGCCATCCTTGTATTCCATTACAAGTGAATGATAAGGATTATTATAATTCGCCGATCCTAGGTATAATTTCACACGCTGTTGAAATTCCTCAAGAAATAAATCATTCATAACTGATGATGTGAATAGTTCGGGCTGAACTGACCTTCGACTGTAGCAATACGACCTCTGCAATTGCATCACACTTGAGGTCGTGTAGGTAGTCATCTTAAGTAATTTCATCGAGCCGAGCCAGCTCTTCCATCGTCGGTAACGGTGTCAAAAGTACCTGTTCTCTTAATCTCAGAACCAGTCGGTGCATCTACAATACGTAGACTAGCATATTTGCATGCTATATTTCTATCATGGGGAGTGGTAAGCTGTACTAACTCACCCGCAGACTCAATAGCATCCAAAGCGGGAGAATCAGTACCGCGATTAACAAATTCCGTTGATTCCTTCACATGTGCCTGCTCAGCCATACACTAGGTGAAAGGATCACCTACGTAGTCTTGTGGTCAACTGTACCTACTGACTTACAATTCGACTCAAGCACTAAATTAATGGGAGTGTAAGCATATTCAGCCACAGTCGATTCCTTTGACTTTCCTTTATACACTGTCGACAAAATTCTTCTATCGTGAGGGGGCAACAACCGGCATCTGTCCCTCATTAATTCGTTCCGTTGGGCAAATCACCATGCACCAACGAATCATTTGATTCAAGCGGCCAGTTCCCAGTACCGATCGACACACTTACTGAGTGACCACCCGCGACCACCCCATATAGCTTCATATCCTCTCTAACCTGGAAAATGTCAATTGCATGACATATACCAATGAACTGTGGATCATTTCCAACCGCATACGACTGTCGAGCGCTTGAGTGATTTTTCTGTTATATAGTGAAAGTGAATTCATCACTCCAAAAAGTTTCACCTACGCCAGGAGAGCAACTTTTAATCGTTCTCGATCGCCAATCAATTTATGACTCGTACTATTTAAACCACGGTATACCTCAAATCCGTTCAATCCGTTTGTCCGCCTCGGGGACTGTAAATGCTCCTTCGAGCTGACCACCGCACCAGTGGCCAACTTCACTGAGAAAAAGACATTGCTTCTACTTGGTGTATCTGAAAGCACTGAATCGTTTCAAGCAAAACTTTGCTTCCGCGTGTTGTTATGCAGCGCGCCGGAGTCAATCAAGAATATAAAGGGATGACCATTACCCTTTACACTCGCTGTAACCACGAGGAGACCACTCCGACTCGTGTCGTTAACGAAGGATAACGATCTTTTGAAATCCAAACTTCCGGAGTGTCTTCTTTCACCTCACTCACAAAAGTTAATCACTGCCCCAGCAAACCGCCCTCCGGCATTTCCCGAACGCTTCGTGGTATGGTACCACGTGACTCGGGGCCATTACGACGAGAGCCATGTTGAGAGGGGGTTTCTCACGTGGACAATCACGGCGTATGTGACCGGATTGTTGACATTCGTAGCGAACTTGCTGTCGACGGACAGTTATTTTGCTAAGATTTATCGGTTCCGGTTCTCCAGTACCAGCAGCCACTGCTTCCATCGGGTTGATTGATTGCGCGCTGTACCTGTTGCCTCATCGATGCGCGAAGTCTGCGTCGTTGCTCTTAATCTGGCCGCCCCGGTTCCTACCTTGCTTCGAAGGTATATTTGGATAAACAAATAATCTATCAATTCGTTCTCGGTTGTGAAATGGTGCGAAACGGCATATGATGTGTATGGATCACAAATGGCTTAAAGAATCTTGATTTTGACATGAACAATCTCTTATGACAGTGGCTCTTGTTGATATTTACTGATTTTTTTCTTCGTTGCTGCAGAATTCACTTCCTCACAGTTGCACACTATACCGTCTAGCTTGGTTTAATGTACTGCTCACCTTATTGTGACTTTCCATCTTTTGCAATTTTCCTCACAAATGCTATCATTCTAAACTGAATTTTCCGGAAAAGATTTATAATTTTGCAATGTCGTCGGCATGGGGCGGCTGGGGTACCAAACTAAATGTGACGTCCATTGTGTCGCAAGGACTCGAACAGGTTCGAAATTTGCGCGATGACGTAGAGAAGTCATTTGATCAAGTGGTCACAGGTGTGCCTGGCGTCCGTGGGCCACTGCCGCTCACGGTTTCTGGATACACAATTCGGGATCAGATTGCAAGCGAGGCCAATGAAATAAATTCTGGAACAGAACAAATTGAAGCGAGAATTGAAGATGTTGAATTGCGTGAAATGCGCAGCGAAGATAGAACTGTGTGCATGAAGTCGGAGAAACTACCAAGTGGGAACAAGACTGCGGTTATCGAGGCAGATGTTACACAGTTTGATACTCAGCAAGATCCTCTAGAATATGATGAAAAGGTAACTGGGAACTCTAGAGATGAATTGGATCTAGCAGCCAATGCTTTGACGAAGCCTGAAAATAACGAAAAGCGGAAGAATGAGACTATTGTCGAGACTAAACAGATGGAGCTGGAAGAACTACCACAAGAGATGGAAGTTGAGATTGAGCGAAAAGACGTAGAAATCAATGTGTATGTGAAGGAGGAAGATTGTCCAGATGAGCAGAAGCGAGAGCTAGAGCAGAACGAATTAAAAGCTGAGTGGAAGGAGGCGGAGCCTGCAGTAAATTCTAGTCCAGTTGAAGATGAAGAAAAAAGTCTAGAAACGTCAGCAACAGAAAAAGTAATCGAAAAAGAGTTGGAAATTATTGATGGCGACGACGTGTCAAGTTTGCGGAAGAAGCTGGCAATGAGAGAATCTCAGTTACTGGCAACTTCAATGACAATCCAAGAGTTGCATGATGAGCTAGACAAGACATGTCATCGCGAAGTTGTAGCGGTAGAACGTGCACAATTTCTGACCGAACAGCTGGAAAACATGCGTCATGAAGTAACAAAATTGACGCAGCTGCATCGAGACACAAGTACAAGTCAGAATGCTGATGTTCTGGCTCTACAACAAGCGCTGGCTGAAAAAGAGGAGAAGCTTAGTGCGTTACTAGACGAAGGTCAAGTGCTTTCTGTGAAGCAGGCGCACCTGGAGCAAAGATTACGAACTTTGCGTAAAGAGAAAAACGAGGTGGAAGCACGAGTTCTGAAATTGCAGACTCAATTGGAATCTTCGATCGAAGAAACAAAAGATTTGTCGACGAAGCTGAAGTGCTGCGAGAAGGAAAAGACACGCCTCGCATCTGAAAATCAAGAATTTATAGGCATTACAGACACAATGAAGATAAAGCTACAAAGGTCGGAGCAAGAAGCTAAAGACGCGAAGTGTCAGGTAGAAAATCTTCAAAGTCGAATCGAAAAGCTGACACGGGAAGTGACTAGCAAAACCGACGAACTGGACAGTTTGAAGACGTCAATCAAGTCTTCCGAAGCTCTTAACCTTGAAAAAGAGGAGCTTCAACACACAGTTTTGTTTCTTCAAGAGAGTATTCGCGACCTGGAGCAGGACGCAGCTCGTCGTGAAGAAATGGCTCGAGCAGAGATTGCCGATTTTAAGCGCAAGTGGCAGGAAGCAGTGGCTCGTGTAGAATTGTTGGGGCTTAGTGTATCTGAAGCCACACAACCTTTCCTTCGTCAAATTCATGATTTACAAGAAGAGCAGCGTGCGAGACAAGAGAGCTGGAAAGCCACTGAGGCAGCACTTCTTGGCAGGATCGAGGAGGCGAACGAACAGCGTCGTGTGACTGAACAAGAAAAATTTGACATGGAGCAGCAAGTAAACGAATTTAGAGTAAAGGTGGAGGAGAACGAACTTGAATTGTCAAAAAGGCAGACTGAGCTGGTTCGTGCACAAGAAGCTCTGGAAAGAACGAAGGAGGAAGAATATGGCTTACGTGGACAAGTGGACGCACTTCAGATTGACTTATATCAGGCGAAGCATCAGCGCGACGCCGAAGCGGCCGCGAAAGAAAAACTACAGGAACGATTGGACGCTCTTGCAAAGATTCCCGTGAAGCTAGAGATGTCAGCCGCCGTCACAGCTGAATCTGAACAGACTCGGGAGAATGAGGTACAGCTTCGACAAGACTTAGAATGGCACCGACAAGAGCTGAAGCGCTTAAAGAACGCGATGGCTGCCAGATCGTCTACTGGCTCTCCTTCACAACAATATTTTGGAGAATGTGGCATTGATGGTGAAAGTCATGAATGCGCGCAAATGTCTGAGGCGTCCATATTAAAAGCAGCGCTGGAGACTACAAATAGCGACTCGATCAATTCGAAAGATGGCAATATGTCAGTTTTAGGACTGAATCAACTACAACAGAGACTGCGTCTACGTGAGGGTGAGAATCGAATGCTTAAGCAGCAGATTGAAGCTCTGGAGGCTCGACAAAAGCAAACAACAGATGAGATCGTTCGCTTAAGCTCGCGCAACGCTCTGCTTGAAAGTGGTGAGGCGCAGCGTGAGCAAGTACAGCTCGAATTCGAAAAGTTACAAAAACATCAAGTGGTTCTGCTTGAGCTGTTTGGAGAGAAAGAAGAACAAGTTGAAGAATTACAGGCCGAAGTGAGCGAGCTTAGAGCATTTTATCGGAAGCAACTTGACACATTGGCCACTCACAACGATACGCAGCAGAAAAAGCGTGAAAAATAGTAACACCAACGATGTGGTTTGTACATCTCGAAGAAAGGCATGATCTCGAGATTTCGAGATGCTGATGGACAGTGAGATGTCGCCATTTAGAGTTGTCATTGTTAGTTAGCCTAGGCAAACCATATTTGGCATGTTGAGCGTGGAGGTGCCAGATACGATGGCTTTGAAGCTAAAGTTGTGACACCGCAGGCTTTAACTGGCGATCTTAAAGTACAACAAAGCGAGCGTGCTGATGTTTGACAGGGCCGGCAATTGCAGCGCAATGTTGATATCGAAGATTGATAGTCAGCGGGCAAAACTTTCCATGTGTCCGGATGATGACGAAAACGAACTCCTCAATGGGCAGACTAAATCAAGTACCGCTGAGTATGAGATGTGGCTAGTATTGCCTGATCGCCTCCAGAACAAAGCAACACTGCGACATTGTGCGGAGAACAGTTTGGGATAAATATAATATTGCTCTCGTCGTGCTCGCACACTAGTACATCAACTTACTGGCAAATCCCGAAGAAAGGATAAAGGCTCATCTAGTTCTATCCAAACCAAAATGTAGACAAAAGCTAGAGTTCGTCTTCTTCCAGCAGCATGTTTGGTACAGCGTTTGTAATTGGGTAAATACGTCCGCAATTGTTACAAATCAGTTCTCCCTCCACAATATTGGTCTATAAAAACCAGATCATCAGTTGTTAGCAATTAGCTGCAAAGCCAACATGTTACTTAACAATTTTCATGAGTTTTATACTTACGTCGAAAATTACACGATGAATTAATTTCAGCAGCTCTTCCTGCTGTGATATATCGCTCGGTATTTGTTGTGGTAGAATTGGTACTTCGGGATGGTTTAACTGCACACAAAGTAGCTCACAACCTCATGCCAAGCTTAAATAACTCAAATGTAGTGCAACATACCTCCTTGGTAGTTTCACACAACGCCTGGTAGTCAATGGTGTTCATGATGTGCAACATAAAACTTTTGCTAAATTGCGTCTCTAGTACCACAACGCCATCCATTTCCGGTGCAATCTATAGCATCAATTTGTTTACAATTTCCGTGCTTCACTAAGCTACATTGTGATAGACGCACTCGAAGTGGAAAATTAAGTGGACGAGCTCCTGCCTCACGTCCCGCTGTATCGGTGCATGTCTGTTCAGAGCCAAAAAAAATATTCATGTTACAAAATGTTGACAGCTGTGTTGTTCGCGTAGCAGCTTTAGCCACGCACTTTGACACGACAAACGAGCATGTTGTGGGTCAGGAGCCGCATAGTCTTTCAAATGAACATGCACTATTTACTAAGTGGATCAAATTAACTATATTTCTACCAATCATGATTCGAAAATTGAACGACTGGAGCAGGCAGCTACATTATTAAGACGTCAAGATGGTCAAGAAGAAAGGAAAGTCTAAGCGTTTATCACTGCATAAGAAATACAAGATTGCTCGTAAGGTGCGCGAGCATAAGCGGCAGGAGCGTAAGGCGGAAAAGTTAAGTCAACACAAGAAGAAAAAGGATCCAGGAATTCCTAATAATTGGCCATTCAAGGAGGAGTTATTACTGCAAGTCGAACAGGCACGTTTGGCCGAAATTGATGCCCAGCGTCTTGCACAACAACAACGAAAAGAGGACAAGAAAAAGGCTAAACAGCTTGCAAAGCTCCAGCGTTGCAACGACATCGCCGCTGTCACTCCGCTTAGCATCGAGCTACAGGCTAAAAAAGACCTTAAACATGCCGTGCAATCGGCTGATGTGGTGTTTGTTGTGCTAGATGCCCGAGATCCACAGGGTTCTCGATCTCTCTCACTTGAAGATGGACTTGTGGCAAAGGGAAAAAAGAAAGTTGTGCTTGTACTTAACAAGATTGACCTCGTGACGGCCGATACAGCGCAAAAGTGGACCACGTACTTACGTCGATTCCATCCAACCATCCCTGTGCGTGCTTTGAACACCCAAATCTCAGACAGCACCAGAAAGACCAAGCAGGAAAAGGGTCACAAAGCGTTGTACGATCGCCAACAGGAAATCAGTGGTATGCGCGACAATGGAGAGGTGCAACCACTTCGCGTATTTCTAGACGAATTGGCCAATAAGTCGGACAATTCTATCCGAATCGCTATTGTGGGGTACCCTAATGTAGGCAAGAGCACCCTCATTAATTCAATCAAACGTCGCCAGATGGTGAATGTATCCAGCAGCCCACAGTCAACTAAAACAGCACAAGAAGTCCACTATGGAGGAAAGATCATGCTTATCGACTGTCCTGCTCTTGATCCAGCCTACAGTGACGAGTCATCTGCCATTTTACGTCACGGAATCGCTGGTGTTTTTGTGGAAGACCCTGTTCCAGTTGTGAAAAGTGCGATTGAGCGTGCCGACGCTCTGAATCTTATGCATGCGCTGCAGATCCCTGTGTTCCGCGATCACGAAGAATTCTTAGCCAAGCTGGCTATTAAGCGCAACATGCTGCGCAAGGGCGGCGATCCAGATATTCTTACGGTAGCACGAGTGTTCTTGCAGAATTTAGGTAAAGGTGTGTTTAGCCCGTCGTGCTTACCACCGGCTAAATCAAAATCGCGATTTGAGATGCCTTCATGGTATAAGGAATTGGATCTGTCAAAGGTATGGATGAAGTATTAAAATGTGAGTTTGAATTGTAATTTAATCTTTTGTGCTTTTCAGCTTCCTGATGCTGAAACATTGCTCTACAGTTCGAATCCGACTGGCCACAAGCGCGTGCTTACGTTCAAGGCGTCTCCTGCTTCCCACGTTGCTGGCGAGACGACTGAATATGACCTCATAATGGGTATGCTACCGGAAAACGACGGTCTTACATCGGAAGAAGAGGATAGTGACGACAACGATGGCGACGATGGCGACGAAGACGAAGATGTTGTTATGGATGAGAAATAATAGGATTAGATGACTCTAGACTGATGATGATGATACATGTACTAATTAATCTTGAAGCATTGTAGTCGATTCTCACTTTGTCTTCTTTATAAAAGGCATTTTCTACCTTACAAGCTCATTCGCAAATTATTCATCACGCCAAAATTTCAGTTCCAAAACAATCTAGCATTTTAAAACAGGTACGCTATGACACTTATAAGAGACGATAGCATGAGCGGACAAATGTTGACGTTTACTTGTCAGACTGCAGTAACTCTACATGTTCTTCGCGCAAAATAAGTGCCTCACGTAGCATTTCTCCTACCTGATCAGGTGAGAACTCTTCATTAGTTTGAGTCGTCACACGAAATTGGCAGATACACTTGGCCTTTAGACGACGGCATCTGCGACAGATAGGCGGTAAGTTGTCGGCAACTATTTTTGTCTGCATATTTTCCTGGACATCCAACTTGTTTTCAGGGTTTGGAGGTATATCATCATCGGCAACTACGTCGCTCTCCTTGCGTACGGAGTAAAAAAGCTGGAGCAGCTGTGCAAGCTCCATCGTGTCCAGTTTTGTCAACGAAACGATTTGTTTGCTACAAAAGTGCAGAGCATATTTAGGTGATAGTAAGCTTAAGCTTCTGCTTAACTACTGCAGCGTACCTGCGCTCCCCTTTGTGGAGATCCTTCGGCTTTATGTCGTACGTCACAAGCAGCAAAATAGTCGCAAGACAAGTCCACTATTACACAGCACTCGTTAGATAAATTCAAGTAACAACCCAGACATCAATCGTACCAAATGCGTCTTTCGGGTGTCAATGGCATCACGAAGTGCGAAGGTCTTTGTGATCATATCTATCCGGTGATTTGCAAAGCGCTCTAGATCCAGTTTTACTTTCAGCGCAACTTGTGGCAATGATCGTCGCAACATGAGCGAGAGTGAGTTCCAACGCTCAGTGTGGATTTGTCGCGCTCGACGAAGGGCAGCATCGACTTCGCTCTTCGTCATTTCATTACGTGATAAGTACACGTCATAATTTTCATCTTCTTGTGTGAGTAGTGGCAGTCGAGCCACTACCAAATTTGTATTGTGGGTGACCCAATTCGAGATTAATCCCCAAAGGTGACTAAACAATGGCAAATTTTCCAGCTTGACCACTTCATTGTCGTCAAAGTCCGAGATTTCGGAGCTACTTGCCGATGAAGCCTCACTAACGGCCGCATCACTTTTATCACTATCGCTTAACTCTAACTCAATTTCGCTGTTATTTTCTTGACTTTTCTTGACAAACATCTCCAATTTCTTGGCAAGTCTCTCCTTGTGTGCCGGAAAGATATAGCCTTCAATGACACTTGCCTGGTCAGCCTTTGGAAAGTTTCTCTCCGGAGCTGCAGGAGATTCATTTTCAATTAGCTTTATCGGGGTTGTAGCCTCCAGTGCTGGCGAAACGCCCATGGACATTGCGTTCGCAGGTAAGTGATATCGCTCCACAACTCCCAAATCTTGTGTCTTTGCCCACACAGTCTTAGCCATTGGCAGCGGCTTTGACTTGTGAGTTGCTATTTTCGCATCATCTTTCACCTGCTTCTTATCATCGTTGTAGTCAAATGGATTGGGTTTATCCGTTCCGAAAACTTCTACAAGAGACGGCACCAATTGTGGAGGTTTGTGAACCAATTTCGACAACAATAAACGAGCTTGCTTCAATTTAGTTTCAATGTCAAATATGGTTCAAATTAGTATAATTAATCGCAGGATTGAAAAGTAAGGTCTCCAATTGAAGAAAATACCTCTAGACAACGAGGTGAGCAAAATTGGCGCTCGTATTGAGCATCGTAGATTGCTTTGCGAGCTAAAGAGACTCGAAATTTTCCAGAAGTCCTGCATTGTACAATCGGTAGCTCCTCAATATATGAACATTGCAAAAACCAAAATATAAAGTACTCACTTCGACAGGAGGTTCTCGCAGGCTGGAAAAGCGCAGAGCTTGGCAGCGGCACGCTCTTGAAAAATATCTTCCATCTGTCGTCGTTGCAGCATCTTTCCACACATTTCTAGGTATCGCATGGGCACACTCGGCACCAACAACGTCGTCATGAGCGCGAAGGCCTCTTGAACGCTGGAGCCATTGACACTCGTCATGATTGGCAAAAACAAAAGAAGCACTAGATGGGTGGACCACATGAGAAGTGCTATTTGACGCTCATTAGTAATAAAAAATATAATTAGCGAGAGAACATTAAATCACAATAAACATCAAATCACAAGTGCTCCTGTACCTTTGGCTGTGTATTCATCTTAACACGCCCATACTTAATCGACCTATCAAAATTATACACCACGCACCCGTTCTCGCCAGAAGAGACTTCTTTTTCTTGGTTGTTGTCTATTGATTTGTTTTATAATTAATTAGTAATTTTATTATTTCTGAAAACTTAATCAAATTGTACAGGTGCACAAGATCCGGATGGATATAGGAATGATAGATCGAATCGGTGATCACTAGTTCATCGGATCAGTGCTAACACCTGCATCAAAGGAGAAAAACTTTCTTCTTGTATTCCTGATTAATTCTAAGCTTTGGCAACGAGCACAATGACTATAGCAACTGTAACATTTCCATCACTGCGTCAGTTTTATCGATTAGAAGCGTGCCAAACTTCAACTATGCTAGTTCAGCCAATCACAGCAAACCGATCATCACATGCATTTCGCTTTTTGTCACGTCAGAATTAGATTTGCCTTGACTAACATGTTAGCTATGCGTCATTGCTCCTCCTTAGTCGCTTCGCGCTCCGCTATTGCGCGACAGTTTACATCCAACGGTACGATTTGTTTCTTTCTATCAAATATCCACCTCACCATTTCTATCTTGCTGTAGCCAAGTATGAAAACATTTTGACCGAAGTGCGTGATAAAGTGGCCATTATTACTCTGCACCGTCCGAAGGCGCTGAACGCGCTTTGTAGTCCTTTGATTGAGGAACTTAACAGCGCGGCTCAGGCTTTTGATGCTGATAAAAATATTGGTGCTATAGTCATCACAGGTAGCGACAAGGCGTTCGCGGCTGGAGCAGACATTAAGGAGATGGCCACCAAGAGCTTTGTCGAGGCCTACAATAGCAACATGTTTGCCAATTGGGGAGACATCACCAAAATTTCGAAGCCCGTAATCGCCGCTGTTAACGGCTACGCACTAGGTGGTGGCTGCGAGTTGGCCATGCTTTGTGACCTCATCATTGCCGGCGATTCGGCTAAATTTGGCCAGCCCGAGATCACGCTGGGTACAATTCCCGGTTGCGGTGGGACACAGCGTCTCATTCGTGCTGTTGGTAAATCCAAGGCCATGGAGATGATTCTCACGGGAAATATGATTGACGCTCATCAGGCTGAGAAGGATGGTCTCGTGGCTCGCGTTGTCCCTGCGGACCATCTACTTGATGAGGCCTGTAAGACGGCTAACAAGATTGCATCCTTTTCACAACCTGTGGTGAAGATGGCCAAAGAAGCCGTTAATGCAGCGTACGAACAAACGCTGCAGGAAGGTCTCAAATTCGAGAGTCGCCTTTTTTGGAGCTCCTTCGCCACCAAAGACCAAAAAGAAGGCATGTCCGCTTTTGTTAACAAGCGTAAAGCCGAGTTCACGAATGAGTAGATGAATTTACAATGTGATTGTGCAAAGAAAGTTTTAATTTTACTTCTAGCAATATGCTTAAGAAAATTAACTCTGATATGCGTGGAAGCCAGTCGCGTAGAGCTTCAGAACTCCGGTCTTTCGGCTTTCCGTCGCCAAATTTACGCGACTGGCTTCAGTTCTACGTCGCTCTAAGGTCGTTTCGATGCATGGAAAAATCTTCGATAGAACACTCTACGTACCTTTGTTCTTTTTTGATGAGCTAGGCGCACCAGCAGCCATCTCACTCACACCATTTGTGACATCATCGCACTCGCGCTTTTTACATTGCGACTGTTTACTTAAGTGTTTGTGGTTGTCTACCCCATTGTGTGCAGACTCAAGTACCCACATGGGAATCTGCGCCCGTGTAACATGATTGATTTGCAAGTCCATCTCCCCATGACGACCACCCCACTGGTCTGCGTATAACGCAAAGACTTGAATCACGCTAGTAAAATCCACAGTGTGAGACGCATCAGTAGTCGATACTGTTATAGGAGCGGGAAATTTCAATCCAATAAATAGCCACGAGGTATAAACTTCGATCTTTGAAGGATGCTCTAAACTTCCACCTTTGGTATCAATGAAATCGAAGAAGCGAGCAAACGGATGGATTATGACGCCAGGGATCGCTTCCAACCTGATCCAATGCAGCAAAGTCAATCAATAGCAAGATAAATCAGGCAATAAATAGATTTATGTTTCCAACATATTATCCAGAATGCTGGCTGCCTCATGATATGTTAAGACTGAGAATCCACGTACCGGAGAAAGAAATGCCGCAATTTTGACTCGACCCAGCCAAACCAGCCGTCAAAGTCTATAGCATTTGTTGCTGTGATTTGGACACGAAGAAAATGTTTTGATCTACAATTATCGCAAATATTTGAAGTTACAATAACTGCCATTGATCGATAGTAAGTCCAAAGTAAGAATCATTGCGTAAGACGTGAGTGGAACCTTTGAAAAAACTTTGGAGCCATGAACAGCTTTGCCCACGAGTACTTCTGTGCAAAAAATACGGTTTAGTAGCATTATCCCATGATGCCCTTACATATATATCTATGTAAATACCTTATTTTCAATCTCAAGCGTCCGCTGAAATCCCTTTTCGAACTCAGCCTTAAGTATGCGAAGAGTTGACGCCATCACATTAAATGACGAGTTTAACATAGGATATGCCGGTGTGATGATCGGCATTATATGTGATCTATCACGCACGTTAAACTTAGGATTCCAGCCCTTATCGTAAAACAAACAAGCAAACTGTTAGTATATGACGATTGTGGCGACACCATACATCGCGTTGTACATTACCGAGAATTCCAAATTTAATGGATTGTCGACCCGAGCAAGCATAATTGGATTTGGCCAAGTCCACATTTGATAAATTCTAAAGAAGCGCAACAGCAACGTTGCAGGTAACGAATTCGGGTAAAACTGGCAGATACGTGCCACCAAAATAGCCCAGTTGACGCCACCAAGAAAGCCCAATACGTTGGAGTAAACGCCTCGAACCTATCCATAAAAGATTAAGTACAATATGAGAATTTTTGTTCCTACCTCACATACCCGAGCCCAATGTTTAATAGCAATCAACGTCGTTCGAAATCGTTCCTGATTGGGTACAAGTTGCAAAATTCGCTCTGTTACGCGAACACCATTGCAGCTTCGTACCGCGGCCTCGTCGATTCCTCGAAGTAGTTGGTCATCCAGCATATCAAGATTCTCTGATATTGAGTCAAGATTCAAGGATACAAACAACAAGTCTACTGGAATTCCGTCCACATGCATCTTAATCACTGGCACGAATGCGTCGCTAATCACGCGTAGCTTTGTAACTTTTGGCTCTGCTTCCAACAGAATAGGCACCTTTTTGAAAAAACTTTCACGCGAACAATGTCTTGGCGCAACACATAATCTGTACGTGTAAGCACTATCAATAAACTACCATTTGCCAAAAGCTCAGGCTCACGAACGTGTCGATGTCAGCGTCGCAGCTCTGCACACCGAGTCGACAGGAGCCAAACGTACGCAGCCGCACATGCTTAAGACATGCCTCAGCTTCACTATAAATTGCTTTTCCTTCGTTTTGCGCATATTTCTGCACTATGCGGTGCAGTTTGTTCAGAACCTGCTCACGTCGTGCCAATTGCTCTTCGCTCTCGTACAGTCCGAAAGACCTTAAATAAAAAACGTGGTCTTGAGGTGACTTAAGCAATGGTGCGATCGAAGCAATCAAATCTTACCGCAGTGTCTGCAGTAACTCGTCGTTCATGCGCTCATCCTCCTCTGAGGGCCCCGCTGTTGAGAGCGGCGTCGTCATGACGTCTACTAAGTATTACAAAAACGAAAATTCAAGAAGACATTTTTGATATTAGTGAGTGGCTTTTCAATCTTAAATTTGACATTGGTTTTGGGTAATGAATCTACATAAAGTCGAGAATGATAAATGCCGAGCACCTGTTGGTGGTACGACGTTAGTCTTTGCGAATTCCGCTTCTACAAAAGTGCTGCATGCTACAGCCCACTCTTAGTTGTGGTCTTCAGCGAAAGCGCGACGCACTGTTGTGTCGTCTCGAATTTTTGAGACATTGATTTATTACTAGTACACGTCATACTATGACGAAGCTATCGTTGAATACGATGTGCGGCTTAGTTTTAAAAGTGTCTGTATTAGGGAATTTAATACGACATCGACTACTCTACTTTACCTCGTCTAAGATCTGGTCTTGATACGTAACAATTGCTGATATACAATTGACAAAGTCTTGCGAGGTCTTGGGTTGTACCTTGATCTTTGCACTTCGATCGTGCATGATACGGATAAGTTGAGTCCTTGCCTTGATTTCTATTAAAGACTTGATTCCTTGATTGGGTCGAAGTGTGTAGTGAAGTATTTCACATCTAAGAGAAGACTTGAGATTGTTTTTATGCCAAAAAGCGAACGGTGAACAATCCTCTGTTGGTTTGCATGAAGACACCCAATGACACCGTGTTCTCGAGAGTCGATAGCACACACCGAAGCGAAGCTTGTTGCACGTCATCGTACAT
>NW_020186975.1:37191-37370 GCF_900000015.1 Plasmopara halstedii | reverse complement strand
CGGATCTCAAGGCTATGCACATATTGACGATGCTAAAAGGACGAAGCTGGAGCCCAAGCGTTACAAGTGCATGTTCCTCGGATACCCAGCGAACGTTAAGGGATACCGAGTATATGACGAAGAAGGTAAAAACAACGCGGTCTCTAAGGCTTGATGAGCGCGAGGTGAACAGGATCTAA
>NW_020186975.1:36966-37181 GCF_900000015.1 Plasmopara halstedii | reverse complement strand
AGGGTGGGGAAGTGAGGAACACCGACCAGTCTCGGAAGATTACACGCCACATCGTAGATGGCAGTGAGCACTAAAAGAATAGATGTTGCGCCGTCTCAACTGCGTTGCAGCCTTCCCGCACGCAATACAGGACGTCTGGATTGGTGCTCGCCATGAAGGAGAAACGAGACCGCGTCGGAAGCAAGCCGTACGCGAGTCGGAACTGACGATCTTCG
>NW_020186975.1:35704-36956 GCF_900000015.1 Plasmopara halstedii | reverse complement strand
CAAGACGCTGAAGACAATATTCGGGACGTTTGCAACACATATGCTGCTGAAATTCAAGGAATCGGGTTCTCCTTCGCTGCAAACGGCAATGAACTACCTTAGCTGTTGAAAGGGTATTTTTGTCAGAATATGCGAGACCGACATATTTAATGACCTGCATTGGTACCAGGTAACAGAATACGTGGCATATGCCCAAAAAAGGCATTACGTTACAAAACAAAGCGGATGATATCACTGACGAGATATTGCGCCTGCTCTGTAAGCAAATGCTGGATTGCGTTTTCAGGCCTTTCCAAACTAGCGTCAAATACCCACAATATTAGATCAGGTCAACACGTTCATAATCACTTACTTTGCAAGCTTGGATAGGCTCAGATAGTCGATTTAGCGAAAAGCTGGAAAATTTTTGCTTACACAATATAAGTAGGATATAACGACATATAATCCCGATTCCTCCAGCTTCGGCTGGAGAAATTGCCTCTGATTACACATATCTTCACAATCGTCATTTACCATAGAAATCAGCCAAGCCTAACGTAAAGCCAATTAGGCGCACATATATATCGAACAATATTGATAAAGTGAAGATATTTTGCTCAACTAAACGTGAATTTGCAAAACTCGTGATAGAAGCTCACGGTACTTTTACAAGTGATATTATTTGGATATAGCTCAAGAAATAATTATCAAGTAATTATGACAACAATATTTGGTGTGTACTGTAATTAAAGCACCTCCAATATGATTTTTATTGAAAATAGCAACAAATTTTAAGAAGACGGAACATAATCGATACAAACTGATTCGAGAAAAAAAGTTATAGGTATGCTGAATCAAGAATGAAGATATTTATAAATCGGTTGATTAGTGACGCAACTGCATGTCTCCTCTTCTGCCTTTGCTCTAACATTGTGCATAATTGACGACAAATACATCCATGAAATCCGTGGTGGCTTGCGCGGTGCTCGATTTCATATTGAGCCCCAGCATAGTGAAAATCCGTTTACTTTTACAAACAACGATATCTTTCGCTAGAATGCCACTCAAATTAGTGCTTTTGTTGAGTAGAAGGTAAAACCCGAAGTGAATATATTCGGGTCCTTAGTTCGCTACTCTGTGCTACCTCTAAGCCTGTCTTTCTAGATCCTTCTAGAAGCTTCTATAAGCATCATGATTTATCTAGACCAATGAACGCCAACCATCATGTAACTACTTACTGTGACGTGTTCGAAAATATGTGACGTCATCTGCC
>NW_020186975.1:33803-33989 GCF_900000015.1 Plasmopara halstedii | reverse complement strand
CTTGGAAGTTGTGGAAACCAGTGTATGCGATCGCCAACCTTTGTACCAACCCGGGGAATAGAACTCTCTGTGCTTTGTGGTAAGATAATGTCGACTAGGACAGCGCACAGGACGCACAGTCGCTCGAACACTTGCGTCGCTTCAGCATGGAGCTTGAGCAACCACTGGTACGTCGGTACGGTTTCG
>NW_020186975.1:32780-33793 GCF_900000015.1 Plasmopara halstedii | reverse complement strand
TGCTTCTTCATTACGAGCGGTCACGAGGTCTTGGAGATCACTCACAAAACGGACGTGGGTGCATCGATCGGCCACGGACAAACGCATTCTGATCTTGATGCACAAGCTTCGTCAGGACAGCTGGAGGCGGTACGCGAGGACCTTGGACAGTGCCTTCACATCCGCACCTATCAACGCAATCGGCCAGTAATTGCTGGGATCCGCTGGGGTTCCTTTCTTGTGAAGAAGATTGATTGCAGACTTGCGTTAACACTGGAGCAGCGTGCCTCGTTCACGCTGGTAGTTGAACACGACTTTCCGAACACATCCGATGCGACTTGGTAAAACGAAGCCGGTAGCCCATCCATTCCAGGTGCAGACGTTGCACGCATCTTCTTGATCGTACTCGTGAGATCTGCAGCAGTGATCGGAGCGTTCAGCTAGTCTTGTTCATCATCAGTCAGGCGACGATCGATGGTACGTAGAAGCACCTCGATATGTTGTTGGTCTGGATCGTAAATTGTTTGGCCGAGCTGATCAACGTCACCCATAATACCTCCCCAGTGTTGACGGAACACGGTGGCGATGCCCGCCGGAATCCTTGAAAGCGAGCCTTCTGCAAGCTTGACTTTTTCGATGCTGACTCGATGTAACGATCCATCCAGCGGTCTAAAGAAATACCTTGACGACTTCTCCGCGTGTTGCACTTGCAAGTCGAAGGCTGTATCTTGGTTATATAAGCGCGCCGAGTTGACGCTTTCTTGGTACGATATCAGGGCCGTCTGGAAAACCGTCTTCGCCAAATCGCTACCATTGCTCCGGTACATCCCAGCAGCAGTTGAAAGGGCATCGCGAGCCTCTGTGACGGCAGCTTCTCCTTGGCACTTGAGTTTTTGCTGGAGAGATTGGAGTTGACGACGAATGGTTTTCTTCCACTCGTGTTAGACTTTCCCCGGATTCGACGCGCGTTGTAGTTCAATAAAAACCGTCGCAGCCTCACTTCTTATGGCTTCAACAATATCCGGGTATTCGAA
>NW_020186975.1:31984-32308 GCF_900000015.1 Plasmopara halstedii | reverse complement strand
CCGACATTAAAATGTAATCAAGACGGTTGCGCCGTGGTTGAGGTCCCGTATAGACACGTTCATCGGGGTGATGGCATCGCCAGGTATCGACGACATTCAGTTGAGCGAGCCAGGCCTTGCATTCGTGTCCACCAGTGCCAGTCGTCGTTCTTGGGTCGGATGCATCGACTCGTGGGTCCAGCGGAGTATTCAGATCGCCAAGCACGATGTGCGTCGCGCTGTCTTCGAATATTTCGTACGGTAATGTCTCAAAGAACGCCTTCTTCTCTAGTTTGTCAACGGGCGCGTACACATTGTGGATGTAGATAGGAGCGCCGTTTGTCC
>NW_020186975.1:31380-31551 GCF_900000015.1 Plasmopara halstedii | reverse complement strand
TCGCTGAGGTCACTCATCTCGCCAAGCAGCACAGAGTTGAAAGCGAGTGGTGACTTCACAGTAGCCATGAGCCCGATCGTGTCCGGGTTCGGCGTGTTGCGCAAAGTCTTGCGGGGGCTGTCAGTGCGAGTATCGGCTGCAGCGATGTGATTCGACTGAACTGGAGGTCGA
>NW_020186975.1:31181-31370 GCF_900000015.1 Plasmopara halstedii | reverse complement strand
CCGCATCCACCTCGACCGCCTTAGTAATCGAGGCACAGCGGCCCGGCGCCTATCGTTGGGACGCCATCCACTATCGTGAGCTGCACGACCGCGTCATCGTCTGCAAAGTACAGGCCACACCCACATAGATAGTCAAGATCTTCAAGCAGCTCGCCCTGCCACTGGATCTTCTCCCAAACTCCGAAGATC
>NW_020186975.1:461-31171 GCF_900000015.1 Plasmopara halstedii | reverse complement strand
AGTGGCAACTCACAGAGCTGTACGTCTTCTCACGACCGAGATGACCGCTAAGTGGGGTCTAGTGGGCCTCATAGAGGATACAATATCTCAAATTCTCATCGTGAGTAATCACAATTCGTGGCGTATCCGTTGAATCGGTGCTATAATACAGCAATCTGTCACTCATCGGAAATCGGTGTAACCGTGCGCGCAAACGCGCCGACAGTTTCTTGTCCGAGTTTCTAAAATCCTTTCCCGAGAGCCTGTAGCAGCACTACACACATACCATCACCCGCGTATGTGGCGTGGATCAAATTTGTCACTGACGACGTCACCGTCGTGGCATGAGCAAGCGCATAGTTCGGTCGGCGTAACAACGCATCAACCAAAGCTGCATGGTACTCTTCACCTCAATTTTTTCTGCAAAGAAGGATAGCTACCTTGCCATCCTCTGCGATAGGTTAGGCGACTGAGTCGCAGTGCGTAAGGATGCATGATTTGTGTAGATCACAAACGGCTTTGAGCCAAGTAGGTGCACTTTAAACTTGACAACTGCATACTTCATCGCAAGTAATTACTTGTCGTGGACTGAGTTGTTCCTTTCCGCAGCCTTGAATGGCGAGATTCGAACGCGATCACCCGATAAGGCCCCTCGGCGTCTGCTTGCATCAGTGCACAGTAGATGACAAAGTCCGAAGCATCACAGACGACACTAAACGAACGATTGGGTACTGGCAACGTCAGTATTGATGTATGAAAGAGGCTTCTTTGACCCTGTCAAAAGTCTCCCAATGCTCGGTGAAATCGGCCACCCGCCGAACGAAAGCCGTATCCCACACGAGGGTCTAGGACCGAACGTAGATATGTGCGCATGAGAGCCGCCCTGTGGTCAGTCTCTGTGCCTCGTCGAGGCAATTGGCAATGATACCACTTCCCCCGGAAGTCGAGATTTCGAGAAACAGACACGGTGTCCGCAAGGTTTGAGCTGGGCTCATGTCGCGCCTCTTCTTCCCATAAGTATTCGACTCGTCGTCGACTTTTTTTCGAAATTTCTACGATAATATCCTTGTGGGACCCGGTTGCCGAGGGCTTGGGATGTGCTTCCCGTATAGCCGTAGATGTACTGTCCGAAGTCGCACCGCGTACAGGAGACGAAGACAGGCTTTGCACGCGGGCGCCCTCGGAACCAGCGAGGTTAGGTGTTTTTCGTGTCGTAGGCACAAGGCTTATTGAGCAGAGAATGCTTTAAGGCAGCCCTAGGGACGCAAAGGTGTCTTAGACACGCGAGCCTCGTACGAGGCGACAGTCAAATGTGAATTTTGGGTATTCACAATTTTGATGTGGGAGAGTGTAACGGGGTCACACGTACCCTGGTATGAAAGGGTGGGTCACATAAGATGGTGTGACCGTACGAAGTTGTGGATTACACCAGTCGGTGTAATTACACAATGGTGTGGCTACACCGTAACAGGAAGCCACTACGTGGCAGGACTGCCAGTGGCCATGCATATTTATTACGATTTACAATTTAATCAGGAAAACCTAAGGTGTTAGATATAGGCGGCTCTGCCCCAATTTAAAAAAATAATACAGTTTCAATTTTGAACGTATTTGCCCTGGTCAAATATTCAAGTACTCTTGGAGGTAGCGTATTGCGATACACTCGTACTGGTTCTAGTATAGAACATAAGATCGGTGACCTTAGTAAGCTTCCTCTAAGCGGCAGCCCCGCTGCAGCATGTCTCCACTGCGCGATCAAAACACCCAACAGACCATCTGACTGCGAATGTCTAGCGGCTGGTATGTTTAATGTTGTATCCAGCACTATATAAATGTTTTCCGACACAATGCTGCAAGCGCCGCCGTTCAACCGTGGCTCAAATAACCACCACGGCTGAGTACGCGGTTGCTTGTGAGGCCATAATGGAGCCGAAAGAGCAGTGAAACATAAACCTAAAGGTCCTGCATAAAACTCATAACGACCCGATCATTAATATCTACAAGAGAGCTGCACACATGATGGCGACAACTCGAGATGGACACGCCAATAGATCTGCGCTGGCAATTCGTTCGCAACCAAGTACAAAGAGCATTGATTGTGCTGATCGAGGTACAGAGCGAGAACAACGCAGACGCCACCCTTACCAAGCTGCTTGACAAGGATCACCTTGAGAATTTGCGTGGCTTGATAGGATTTGTAGGGAAGGCTTGATGGCCGAAATTCGACGCTTCTAATTATATCGACAGGACCCGGATGTTATTGGAATTACATTTTACGGTGTGAAGGGTCGCCTTACAGGCCCGCTACCCTTTACATGTATGGTCGAGGAGGCTAGAGTCTGACAACAATTGGAAGCCCTCCGATCCATTTCAGTTGCTAAGTTGCATCCACTTCAAATAGGAACCTTACCAATTCACCTCTTCGTGATAGGGTACATTCGTCTGTCCTGGATTTTGGGGCCAAGTCTGTCCAGTACAAATCGCTTTCTGGCTGCTTTCTGCAGGCTCATTGATCCCTTGCAGTGTTCTTTTGTTTCTTACACCGCTTTTACTTCCATAATCAATCTCTCCTTACCAACTAAAAAGGTCTAATTTTAGAATGGTACAATATATGTGTAGATATATTTTTTCTAAGAAAGTTGCTCTGCTGCATATTATGTTCAATACCGTTTCTCATCATCCTGACACCAGAGGTATTTCTGGACTTTACTTAGTCCGTCCGTCTGCATTGAACTACATAACGTCGCTCCGACTTGTGCTTAGGGGGGATAAATACGTCAGATGGGCATGCTCAATGCTGCGATCGCAACGCGGCTATGTTCGACCAAATGGTGGAAGGGAACAAGCAAATGCATCAGACGAACTTGTCAGGAAGCAAAAAATAGGTGAATTGGTTCATTGCCGGTACATCCGGCAGCCATGAGTCACTCAAACCTCCACCATCAGCTGTGCCTGAGGCTTTTAATGGCTCCGGCTACATGAAATATAGACTCAGTATAGTATTTCCACTTCTTCGTTCTTCCCCATTGCTCGATACGATGCCCAACTGTAAAAAGGTGCCAGGCACCACTCCCGGCCGGATATTGGCGATGTCTGTCATCGAGGAAGAGCCCGCACACATGCGTGAATCGCGCCTAGGAGAACTAGAAAAGCTTCCAGACCAGGAATCGAAAAAATTTTCGCCTTCGCCACGGGTAGGAACAGGTCCAGATTCCTCGGTATATAGATCAGAGACGGCCGTTAGGTCTTCTGGAATAGCTTTGAGCTCTCCATCGACAGAAGCCTCATCCAGTGAGGACGTTTATCCCACCCCAAAAAACTTGCGAGCAGTCAAGGGACCACGTCGTACCTCGCGCCTAGACTTTAGTCAAAATTCCACAGCAGAGCCCCAAAGCAGACATCATTCTTCTCCCACCAGACACGAACGTTCCCCTCGCCATAGAAAGCTTCCTATTCATGAAAAGCAATCAGATCCAGAGTACGTGCCTCGCATCAATTCGATCACGACATCTTCATCTGAGGAAGAAGATGTTTCCAAAAACCAGCCGCAAAGACTACCTCGCCGCCATGCAGGTCCGCATTCCCGGAACCGCACTAAATCATCTTCTATTCCTTCAAGAGAGTCCTCGGTTCCTCAGACACGTGTGCGCCGTCAGACACCCAGCCCACCGCTTAGCTCGCCAGATGAGGCCCCACGAATGAAGAAGCCGACTAGGCTGGATTCTATACACTCGCCTTCCCCGGAAGACGCATATGAATACCATCCGCGAGAAGCGGCTCGTCAAGCCCCGAGATTACAGCCCAATTTGCGTGTGAAAACCCGCTCAAAATCATCAACCATGCTGCCACCGTTCCGAGAACCATATGCTGAGCGTGAACTTGCGCATGTCGAAGTGTCTCGCATGAGCTCTGCTCACCAGGCCGAAGAGCACATGCACCGCCGAATGCCCCGTCAGGTTTCTCCAAGGATTTCTTGCAAGGATCATAGGTCCAAGTCGTCTCCGTCGCTGAGCACGTCACCGTTCATATCGGACATCGATATGAGCGAGGACCGACAGACTCGAGTATATGAGCACTCGAGTCCTTCATTGGTACATCGTTCAACAGCAATTTCTAAACCGAGAATGCAGACCCATATTAGCTCAGAACGTCGTCAAGCGGCTTCGTGTAGGGGAGTCAAAGTGCCTTTGAGCCCAACGGAAACAGGACCTTCTGACTTAAAGGATCAACACCATGGAACGCTACTTCCAAATCGAGATTCTAGGCGTACTCGATCGACGTCTCTTCGTCAAAAAAAATCGTTGCAATCTGATTTTATCGAAGACTCGATTCTTCGATCTGCTTCAGCCTCCAGTTTATCTTCGCAAGGATCTATGCCTTCACCTCACACGAGCGTACCACAAATCCCCTTACGCCTTCGCCATTACGAAGGCCGATTCTCTAATCGACGAAAGCAAACGCTTTTTTACTTCTCTCTGTTTCCGGCAGAAAAAATGCCAATGCGCGGAGTTGTTGTCAGTCTCCATGGCATTGGTGATCACTGCCGTCGAAATGTAAAATTATACGAGCGTCTATGCAGAGAAGGATTCGGAGTGATCACGTACGATTTGCTAAACCACGGTGTGAGTGACCTTGACCAGCACAAAATTCGTGCGCATATCAGCAATTTTAGCCATCTTGTGGACGACACAAACGACTTTATCACGTTTGCGAAACGGTTCATCTACAAAGATGCACTTCGGTATTGGCGAATGCAATTCGGCGATCACGGACAGGAAGACGAATTTGGTGTGTATTCGCAGCCTGAACTTCCTTTAATAATTGCTGGCACGTCCTTTGGCTCCCTCGTTGGTATTCACACCGTTTTGGCTGGTGAGCACAAGTTCGATGGTGCAGTGTGGGGCTCCCCAACGTTAGGTATCACCTGGAACCCATTACTTTGGGCGGAGTCGAAGCTTGCAAAGCCACTTGCAGCAATTTTACCAACGGCGAAAGTTGTGCCTGCAGTTCCTCTAGAACGGCTGTGCCGTGATCCCAAATTTTTGAGAAGGTTCAAGGCTGATCCGCTTACATCAATGGACATGATGACATCTCGCACAGGCCACGAGTCACTACAAGCAATGATTCAGCTGGAAGATGACAAGCGGGTGACTAACCCTAGCAGTGCTTTTTGCGCGGTTCCGACACTCTTCCTGGCTGGATCAGCCGATAGCATTTCCGACCATCAGGCAGCCATTAAATTTTTCGGCATGATGGGAAACTTTGACAAAGAATTTAAGCTATTTGATGGCCTATTCCACTTGGTTTACGAGGAGCCCGAAAAGGAAGATGTTTTTCGGTACCTAGCAAGGTGGTTGCACCGTCGGTTTCCTGTTGAAAGTTGCCAGTGAGAAATTAATGGATTTAGTGTTCAGTATATTGTAATCAAACCGTAAAAGGCATCGATCGACTGAAATTGATGTCGCTTGTCGTATATGTTTCAACAAGTTTCTGAACCATCTAACATTCCAAACTCTGATGTATTGATCAGCAGGCAATGAATGACAGTGCACGCACATGATATACAATGTTCTGTGCAATTCTAGTACCACCGCTGACAAAATTACATTGACCATTGCTGATGACGATGTTTAGAAATGCTTTTTTTTAATATATCCTCACATGTAGCATTTTAAAGTAAATGATTTTCTAAGGCTCGAATAAAGGTACTTGATTACCGAACGCATGCCATTTTAGAGCGATCAGCTTCGAGGAGTTGAGTTGTTGTAGTGTCGGTCTTAAGATTGTCGTGTCTCAAGTGGAAATCTCTTGTGCAGCCAGTTGATCATATACTTGAGGACATCCTCTTGCTCTGGCTCGTCGTAAATCATGTGGTACAGTCCCTCGAAAAGTTGAAATTCTTTGTCGAAACTTCCCATCCGAGAGAAAAACTTTAGCGAAGCTTGTTGGTCAGAAATTCGATCATTCGTCCCAGCGAGGAATAACATGGGTATTGAACAGAAAGGAGTGCCCTCATCGGAGACTCTTGCATCTTGTTGCAGTCGACTCATGGCACAAACTATTTCGTATCCAGTGCGGGGGGTGATCATTTCACTACAAGTGAGAGGGTCCTTTTGATACCTCACCAGAAAGTGAGGATTCCTGCTTCGCAGACTGTGCTGAACCGCAGGAATCATTTTTGCAGTCGGGAATGCTGCAAGCAACGCTTTAGCAAACTTCCACTGAGCCCACAGCACCGGAGTCCAAGTGACACCAATACTAGGCGATGCCCAGACAGCAGCGTGAAATTTTTGCTTTCCCGAAAGAATCGTGTGAAGACCAATGAGGGATCCAAGCGAATTGCCAGTGATTATTAGTGGCAGCTCCGGAAGTGACTCTCGCTTCTTCTCTTTTCCATGGGGATGGATTGGGTGGTGATGTTTGCGCCAGTATCGGAGCGCAACCTTGTAAATATTGGTTTTAGCAAACGTTATAAAATCGTTCGTGTCATCAATCAGTTCATTGAAATTGCTAATGTGCGCGCGAACCTTGTACTTGTCGTAGTCACTGGCTCCATGATTAAGCAAATCGTACGCAATAACACCAAAACCTTCTTCGCAGTAGCGTTCGTACAGTGCCGTATTCCGCCGACAATGGTCACCTAATCCATGCAAGTGCAAGATAATTCCCCGCATTGCTAGCTTTTCCGGGGGGAAGAGCGAAAAGTACAGAAGTGACTGACCCCGCCGATTTTGAAACTTTCCCTCATAATGACGTAGACGTGACGATAGCTTTATTTCCTTCTGCGTCGGCTTCGAGTCTGACAATGCTCGCGGGCGAATATTTTGATTACTGAGCTGATTCGTCAGCTCAAATCCAAGACCACCGTCTGATGAAGCTCGGGGTCGATAAACGGAAGCATTTTCCTCTGAAGGAAAAAGACGGTGGCTTCGATATTGGTTAGCATGCTTGAGTGAGGCACCACTTACGATTGTTGGTGAGTTTGACTTTGCCAGCTCTAACGGCGCTGTGGGATTCGAGTTTCGTCGCCGGGCCAGGTTTTTCACATCATTCGATGACGTTGGAGATGTCAAATTTTGCGATGTCGGGCTTGAGGCAGGTCGGGTTCGAGTGGCGTGAACCTTCCAATCTTTCGCTTCGCGTTGTGGTACAGAGCCAGGGGCATGCAGACCGTCATCAAAGCGCGGTACAGGTCGCGACCGAAGCGACTTGGCAGTATTTCCGTTTTTCATGGCTTCTTCATATGAAGTAGAGTCGTCGAAGCGTGGCGTCGGACGAGATCGCTCAGAATTAAAGCCCTTTGTCTTTATCTTTGCTGAAATAGGTTCAGTAGGCATGTGCTCGTCGTTCATGAGAGAGTCGTCAAATCGGAAAGGTGAGCGAGACCGCCCGGAGCTTGTTGACTGCGATGTTGTCCTGGATGCATTCGTCGCTGTGTTTGCATCATTAAAATAGGGGATGGAACGTGAACGGGCCGAGATTGATTGCATCTGTTTTGCCATTGCAGTCTTCAAACCCTTGACTCCGGCCAATGGTACATCAGCGAGTCGCTGGGCGGATCGCAATCGAGCCGATTGGGTCCGTACAATCCGCGGGGGCGCATGAGTAGGAGGAATAGGAGATGACGATTTGACTTCTTCTAACTTTTGCGATCGCTCTTGGCTGGATATGTCTGCTTGAGTAGTTTTTTGAGCTCCTGATAGCAAATCAGAGTTTACGCTTTTTAGGTGTGAGCTGGCGACTTGCTGTCGGTGTGGGCTTGAATCAGGACTAGAAGACGAAGTAGTTGGAGATGAGGAGCATGAATCTGACGGTTCGATTGCAACGGCTATTGCGCTCATTGCACTTGCGCGCTCTTCCTGGATGGCTGACATCACAAGCGCATTACGACTTTGGACGCGTCGTAACGGCAATCCAATCGGTCCTCTGTTGCCATTTTTCATCGTATTCTAAAATGGTGGTACATGTAGTTGATATACCTAGGGAGGAGGGCAACATGAAGAAGATTGTTCAGATCTGTAAAACACGACTGACGACCCTGAAGGGCCGACTTTAAGAAAGCCAGTCGAAATGGGATTTAATTCGAGATGGTGTATCGAGTCATTCTCCGACCTCAAGGCGAACATGCTTCTCAATCAACGGAAAATTCGATGTGCTCGATCATACGCCATGAAGCTCGGGCTAATTAAAAACCTCGTGACATTTCAGCTCCACGTTTATCTTGTTTAGATGATGTAGCGGAAGAAGCACACGAAACAAATCTTCAAATTGCATTCAGCAAATTTTTATAAAAGACACTATCTGTTAGGTATCAGTGCGCGTAGCCGCGGCTATTCCTCTATGCTATATCTTTGGTAAAGGCGAGTACACCATAAAATTATTGGTAAGCCACAGATAGAACACCGGTTTAAGCCACGCATCTAGCTAAAATACGAACTTGCTGCCGCTACTTAACTTGCGTATCAGGTTCCAATTATCGTGTGACAGATGTTACCTGACTGGATGTCCACCTTAGCGGTGCGTGTTGCTCTGTTGTGTCCTGGATTTGGATACCTCGCCAGCAGCGTACAATTGCTCGCAATAATTTTTTTCAGAAGGAAAATTGTAAAACTATAAGTAATGGTCAAGTATTAGACGACCGTAATCAGTACTCAGTACTTCGCCATGTAGTAAGCTTAACTCTAAAACCGACGTACAACAGTGGACGTCGCATACGTACCCCGTTACCCCCCACCAAAAAAGGAGGTCACACACATCTCGTATTATACTGAGACAGCGCACTTGGTGAATGCTCACCACGCCGAAATTTCTTTGTAATGAGACACAAACTACACTTTGTGTGCGAACACATAACACATTTGTGCGGGCGAAGAGACTCGTGGGACATGTGGGCTGTCAGCCTCTCTTTATGCAGTACAAATAGTTTTATCATCGAATATAGTAGATTATATGTAATATTAGTATGAGCACAAATTATCCTAAAATCGTGAGATAGAAGAGCAGACTAGGTAGCTATCTACTACATAGGCTCTCGGCTCCGCTCTTGAGTAAAAGAGATACATACCCAACCATTGTGCTTTGTACACGCAGACTCTTTGAGTCAATCCTCCTTTAGGCAAGGTGCACGGAAATCCCACTTATCATGGTAGCACCTGCAGTCAATTCACGGCAGAGGGTGTGTGGAAATCAAGGACATTTATGCGACTAGCTACCCTCGGAACAACTAGACATGCATAATAAGCTTATAGTATTGTTGGTGGTAAGAAGATAGTAAAGCTTAGCGCCCTGGGGTCAGACGTGGTGATGGAGCGTCTGATTGCGCTCACCAGCTATAAGAATGCGCTGTTGATATACACTCAGAAGAACCCCCAATCAGCCATTGTTCGCGTACAATCAGCTCCCATCGTGAGGCTGCTAATGATAAGCCTTTATAACTTTGAGGGTTGGACGAAGAATATCTCGTATTTTATACAAGAGAAGCTGAGTTGGTCATGAAGTTGGCTATGCTCTAGACGTAGTAGCAGCGTGTCGCGCGCAAGAATTCTCATGAGCAGTGCCACTTCCAAAGCGGCACTTTTAACATGGAAATCTTTGAAGTGACATATGTCGCGGATACTTGCACCGTTTGATCAGGCGCTTTAAGTTCTTTTGAAGTTATTTTGCACCTGCGAATCTGCACTGCGAATGTTGGCGAAGGGTGCCAGGAACGCCCTTAACGCCGTAATGGCGATGGAGCAATTCTGAAGGAAATAGCAAAATCACAACATATGTAGTCTCTGAAACGGTGCGACCCGCACCGAGACCTTTTGCTTCCACCCTACCGCAGTCAAGGAAGCGGTAGGCGTCGAACTAAACGCAAAGCAGCTTTTGTGCCGCAAAGAACGGATTAAGCACCGTAGGGAGAAGCTCTACGATCACAATAGAAGCGAGGGAACTCAGCTGTACTGGCAAAGAAGAGAGATCTCGTGGCTGCCTAGCAGCGTCGTAGTACTCGCAAATGTTATTCATGGGAGAGCTAATCATCTGGGCCCGGCCCTTTTTAATAGGCTTAAAGTGACATACTTAAAAAGAACAAGAATTGATGGTACCTCGTTGAGGTCGTGATAAGTGGTTACCAGCCATAACAAGAGAGACTCTCTCTTGAAAAAGGCACAAAACTCATAGTTGCTGCTAGTAGGAATGTTTTGGAGGTTTTGAGGCCATGACTCGACCCGATAGATATAGGAGCATATTTTTAATCTCGTTTGCGCAGCATCAAAAAGCAGATAGAACGAGAAGTCATTGGCGATATCAAAAACGCTTTTGGTATCTGTAAGTCTTGCGAGGAGGACTCATTAAAGTGGCAGAGAAATTGTTGAATCTTTACGTGACGTTTAGAAGCTTGATAGCGTGAAACGTTGTCGCGTCTTGGATCTGGATCGAGATATGATCTCATTCTCGGTATTGCGCGACTAGAATGCCACGAGTCATAGATTGACTTAGTGTTGTAAAAGGTAGGTGCCACCCATGAAGCTTTGACGACTCATGAACCCACCTCTACTGGAGTACTGAAGCGCTTCTGGTGAGGGCACAAAAATGCGATAGCATCTACGTAGAACACTGGACTGCTCGAATTTTCTAGCAGTGATTGCTATATGCCTAGAAGTCAAAAGCGGCAGATAGCCGTTTTCTCAAGATGAGACAGATAGAAGGACCATATATTGCGGTCTACAGAGTAAATGATTTGTCGTTTCTTCCAGTGAAGACTGGAGGAAACAACTGCCCCCGGAATGTTCTTTTTGTGGAGGTGTATATAAAAGCTATGAGCTGGTAGTTTTTGTGCTTGAACTGGTGAAGAGTCGAAGCTCCTGGGTTCTGAGCTCTTGTACAGGAGCCGGATAAGCTAAAAAGCGACTGCAAATCAAGCGGCCCGGCCTAAAATTATATATATCCATGTCACAGTGTAACGGCGCTGCTGATTGTACTATAACGTGACGTGTCCAGCAAAGCAGTGAAGCCCCACAAGTAAGTGGCAAAAAATATGTTACTCTCCCAGCGGAGTTCCATAGATAACCTAAGGGTTGTAAGTCTCCCTTTACTCCCTTTAGCAAAAGGTCTGACTGAAATTGAAGGTATCTTAGAATGCTTGCAATGAGTTGCGAGATGGTGCATTTACCAAGATGATATGGTTGGCATCGCTGAAAAACTGAAGTCACCATCTACCATGGGACACCTCATCATTGAGGACTCTCATATTTTTTTGGGAGTAGATGCCTTTCCTCGAGGACTTACAGATCAAAATACCCGTTATAGGATATCACACCGTGGCGGTAAGCACCCCCCACATGTGCTGTCCTTGATCGGGGAAGCGTCATAAGCCCTATAGCTGGCCCTTATCAAGAGGAAAGTATGACGTCGTAATTACTATACGTGCAAATCACGATACAAGTCGGTAGAAATTGTTTTACTTGATGCCGACCTTCTGTATCAGAAATGCCGGCGGCAGGCGCTCAATATATGGCTAAAAATCAACATGCAGTCACTATTATATTGATTTCTGAATAGAATGTGCTGAAAAAGGCATAATCGGTTGCACTTGCTTTCATGATCTTGATTTGGTTGATGGGCAATATTAACTGCTCATCTACAGAGCGAAATTCCACTTACCCAATAGTTGCTGCTCGATCAAATCATGGAAATGTACAAAAAAGTTTTGAAGATTTGTTCGGTAATGATCATACAGAGCTTGAGGAGTTGGAGTCAGCGACCCACATAAAAAGACTTGCAAGCAGAGCACGAGTGTTAGGGCTTGATCCAGCTGTTTGCTAAAAAAAGTCTTAGGCGCCAACGAAATTTTTTCACTGGGTCGCTTCATTGGAAAGCATGAAATGCAAACAGATCCAACAAAGATCAAGGTAACGTAGATTGGCAAACGCCTCTATCATAAACGAGCCGGCTGAAGCTGCTTGACCTTCTCAACAATCTACGTACGTACAGCCCAAAAGTAATCGACATGATAAGGCTCCTTTACGTTTAAGTCGAAAGTCCTGAGGTGTGGCAAACGGGGAGGCATTTGAGGCAGCAACAGAGAGCTCACTTTTTCTTTTTTCAAGTCAAGTTTGTGTATTCCATGACGTACATGACATTTCATAGGCTGCATTAGTCTGGCCTTTTTGTAATTAAATGGCATTGGACACGGATGCGCCATCTCGTTTGAGTCTTGCGAGCTTAAAGCGGCACAGAAGAACTAGTGTTCGCCACTTGCAATGAAGCATACCCTTATAATCTGTACAGATCAAGCATCGTTGTGTGTAACGAGGTCGTCACCGTTTATCCCGCAGATAATGACAATGTTGCTATCCTTCTTTGCCAAAAATATCTGTGAGGTCAAGCATGAGTCGGGACAATTCTAACGTGATGACAGAAGCTCTTTTGTGTCACCTCAATTATGAATTGTCACGTATCATTATGGCGACGTCGCCATCCGATCAGGAGTACATGAAGTGTACGTATCAAACACGTCATGAACTACGTTACTGAAAAGCGTTACAAAAATTGCAAAGAGTTTGCGAGCTCCGATCCGCTTAATCAAAGCGTGCGATTGCACGTCTACACCGCTATTCTCTATCCAAAGTCTTTTTTTTCGACAGCACAGACCAAGTGGGTGGTGGTATCTCATGCTGAGGAGAATATCGTACGATGAACATGATGTCTTTATGAGTAGTCTCAGCATGTGGTCTCGAAGAACGCATTCAGCAACATGAGTTAACTGTGGTCATTGTTACAGACACACCTGTAGAATAATTTATATATTTTTTATAATTAAAACGACTTTTTTCTGCTGACCATCCACATAAAGATGATCACACTGAACGCGTTAGTTTTATGGTGAAGGGTATCCTTCAAACTCCTATACACAGAGACAACAGTCTCGGCGCGAAAAATACATTGCACCTTGGTTTCCTGTTTTAGGATTGGTGGAGATGCACGTGGAAAAACCAACACCTGAAGTTATGAAGGATAGTTCATGTTACGATGTAACAGTGCTGCTGAGTCGGCACTAACGTCTGATGTGCCCACCGTGCGAAGTAGACCAAGGCACTCAATTCCAAACACACTGTCTATCCTTGTTGAAAGTATACACCGACGTGACGGTGAGAGCCTCAGCACTTGTGTTTATTTGGGTTCGAGAAGTGCGTCATGAACTGCGTCACACGTCAATTGCCCTAAACAAGAGAACAGTGTTACTTCATAGACGACTTCGTGAGTGCGCGAGCGCGGAATGAAGTGAGTATGATGAATGAGTATATCTACTTACCAGCGCTGACTCTCTGTATCAGAACAACGGAGGGCATAAGCATTAACGCTGCCCCTGTTTTAACGCAAATTCACTTTTAGAAATGACGTGCTTCGAAACAGCATGGTTGATTGCAGTTTTGAGCGCTATTTGCTGCTGGACCAACATGTATTAGTGAATTCAGCACATGCGCGCGCACTTACAACACTATATGATACGACCCCTTCGGCCAGAATGCTGTAGCTGGAAAAGTATTGGCAGTCTTAGAAAATTCTGTTTGTCGAACTTCCAGATGACGCGTCCGATTATATTGGTATTGCGGTCTTTGCGCACCGTCTGAGCATGTTGGCCCATCTTGCTACTATCAGCGTCAGCGATAATAGTAGGTATATCCCAAAGCTGTTTACCGACATACTTTTTTGCCATCATATCTTGTTGATGACCATTGTGTCAGATCGAGATCCGAGCTTTGCAGCAAACAGTAAATTTTTGTCAAGGCTGCTAGGCACCAGTTAGAACGTGCCCACAACCAGCCATCTGCTCAAAAGCTGGTGAAACGGGCTATAGCATACTCAAGGTTGCCAGCTGAAGCACTTTGGCGAAGAGACCATAACGATCAAAAGAAATGCTTCTACTTTCTGATTGTGCGTTAAGTTGCATACATCTCCGGACCTAACTCGATTATTTTTTAGTGTTTAGTTATCCCCGAGTTTATAGGTCATCTTTACACTGGAACTTTAGTCTTGATGCCGATCAGTCTGTCTTATAACTATCACTCGCTGGTATCAGTCATCTCTACTTTGTGAAAGCATCCCATATTCTACCTCAGTGAGTTGGCGTCATGCGTTAGGTGATCGACGCTATAAATGAGAGCCAGAACGGCGGGCAGCCCTAACACAAATGGTATGACGATAGGGTAGGTGGTTTTGAGCGCAGGCGAGTTACCGTCAAATTTAGTGTCCGCAGTCCTTGAAACAAAGTTGCGTCCACTCTACATCGGACCGCTTAGGCCGTGGCAGAAAAAAGAAGTGACTCACGCACGTACAACGGTAGAGAACACAATGAATCTTTTCGACCTGGTTAAGTGAAACTTTATCAAAATATCACTTACACTTGTCAGTAAATTGTAAAGCTCTTAATTGGATCCAGAGCAGTGTCACTACTGCCCCCAATCGCTCAGCTCCCCTTTGCCTGCTCTAGGGCAGCAACACCGTCATAAGCCACTACAGCTCTCTAGTAACGCAGAGCGATACCATAACCCAGAGAGCGACACCAAAATCTGACCCATCTGCCGACCGGACGCCGAGACTAGGAGAAATAATGTACTGAAGCTCAGCCAGTCCCTGTAAAAGGATTATACGTCTCCTTCTACTCGATCAGCAAGAAGTTGTCCACATTCATGTGAGACTGGTAGCATGTCGCTAGATTCCTCAGAGTTAAAAGCATAACTTAGACTGCGGATGGGGTCTGTTTACTTCAAAAACAGCATGAGAGTTTGAGATCTCACTTCGGCAAAAATGTCAAAGTCGCTGCTCGCGGTTTGCTAGACCACTACGTTTATTTCTATGAAGAAGACTCATAGTCACATGGCATAGTGTGGTCCTCACGAGGGCGTAGAAACATCATTTTCGGCTTAGAGACTTGAAAAACTTCCATACAAAATTGCCAGGCCGTCGACAGCAAGAACTGGAAGTGATGGATCGCTGTTTTATAATTCTTATCAAAGAGACTCCATCCGTCACTATATGAGGAGCCTCACTTATTTGTAAGGCTTTTACTAGTGCGCTCGATGGACTTGTGTAGCGCAACTGTATCACCTCTTTTTATAAACAGGAAACCGCGACGAAGAGTCGCATGTGCTGGTGTCCACCAACTCTAGTACAGGATACATCTGCATTTCAGCTCTCACCAAACGTTTACCCTGGGCTCATCTGGATTTAGTCCATTTTCTTTCTCAGCAGAAATTCGCTGTATCATCTGGAGACTACGGATTACTTCCGTTTTTTTGCCTTTAAGCACTTCTCAAGGTGTCCGGCAACATCATTGCGCATCATTCGGGGAATCTTTTCACAGCAACGACCGTAAGAGGGCGCTGTTTACAAACAGTCCCTCTAACACAACACACACGGAAGCAAGTTTCGAAGTCTGAGAAGGACTTAACACCTTGAAGGTAAAGTTGCAGCTAGATTAAAATGCGTTATGGTTCCTAGCTACATGCAAAACACTCTAAGGGCTCTTAAAGATTATACTGATAACACCTTGGGCTCCTCATTTATAAAGTATGGATGTACTGAGGTCAATCCTCAAATTCAACTGATACATGTTCTTGGGTGTACGGAGCTTGAACTTTGAAAACTTGAGCTTTCACATTCGTGGAAAGAATCCGGAAGAAGGGACTGGCTTACGCCACCCACTTTAAAAAACTGGGAGACATCGGTGTCGCCACCAATACAGATTCACAAGTAGGAACCAGCATTCTGTATCACAAATTTTGTGACTTTATGTAACAAATCACGTATGCATTTGGAAACACTATACTGTATATGCGTACCTTCATGCAATGGTTAAGTATAGCCCATTACAACGACGGTTTTGCAGCTTCATGCCCGCATCAAAAGAGCATCTTCTTCCGAGTAATTGTATCTTCGTGATTTACGTAAGCTTTACTGGGATTGAGGTGCGGCTACATAAGCTCTCAGCATCGTATCATTTAATGACTCACACTGCTAATGAGCCGCGCCTGGGCGATATAATCTGTATCTTAGGTACAGGTCAAGCACAATACAAATTTCTTGCGGCTGAAGCTCCCAAATTTCATGAAAAGAATTAAATTGATCTGGATAATTCAGCATTAGTTACAATTACAAAAGGCATGAACTGTCATTTCCGTATTCCGCATCATTGATATTACATTTGAGTTTTTTGTGATTTCGAAAGTAGGCGCTGTACGAAACTGCACAACAGTTGGGACATGACGTGGCTTTTCATATAATGTCTGGTTTGTTGCTGTAAAAAACTAACAACCCTAGGCTACGAGCACCACATCTTTATGGGGAACAAAATGACATCTATTTGGGCTTAAAATCAGCAACCTCGACCTATACAATGTACAATAAACTCAACACAATCCCTATAGACCATCTTCCATCTGCTGGGTCTTGGCATACCCCTGTGAATTTTTTTCTTCAAACCTGCGTGAAATGTCACCTTTTATATTGCTTAACCGAATGAAAATGGGAAGGCAACGTTTAGATATTTGACATACTCACAGATAAAAGCAGCAAGTATACGACCCGTCCCGGCTACTTGTGAATAGCTGAAGTCCATCGTTTTGGGTGTTCACGTATAAATTGCATCACCTGCTCTGAAACCTGCCCTCGCAAAACATGAGCCTTGCAAAGTGCTTCTATCTGTTCAAGCGCTTCTAGATAAGTCTAGTTAACTTTACTATTCTTGCACGCATTCACCTTTGATCTTCTCACCAAAATAACAATACAGTCTTCGTCGTACCTAGGTAGACACAGTGGTCATGTTCCCCGTCTGAACCCTAGTATGAGCTTATTGACTCAATAAAGTGTGACTGCTTTCATCAAGATTACCTATCAGTTTGCAAAGATAAGCGGTTTTGACAAATCAAATCAATTGTACCATGTAGATGTATTGTCTATTGGAAAACGAATCATTCGATTCCATCAGATAAACGATCAGGCTGTATACAGAAATTAAGCAAGGTAGGGTTTGAATCGCTGTAAATTTGGCAATTTACACAAACTTCTTACCGCGGTTATAACAGACATTTATAAAACTTGGTTGTGGCAGAAGTAATGTAATCCGTTTCACTTCCTTGCTTCACCCTGAATTAATTTGAAAATCTACGAATTGCCAATTGCCTCCTTGTTACTTTTTGAGAGTGATCTAGCGTCAAAGGTTTGATCTATCTTAAGCGACTTCATTTCTACGATACACGCTGGATTCCGCTTGTATGTGTTGCAATATTTTGTAGCCGACTTAACGCGTCGAGGGAATAGTCTAGTTCTCAATTTGCAACTTCCTTCTACTGCATAGCGACTTTTATTCACATCACGCCACTCTATTCCGACAGTGCATAACAACACATGTCACTACATCATATCGATCGGCCGTTTCCTCCCGCTTACCGCCGGGTATACTATTGCCATTACTGTCGCTTTAAAGTGAATGCGTCAAGCTGTGTGCGACACATTTCAACACATCTTCCAATCACGTGATGATGAGTTTTGGCTATTGATATCGTGGAAATAGACTAATTTTCATTTTGCAAGCTCCGTGCATTGCATGGCTGCTTGTATATGACATCATGCACTCTTACCCGACAGTGCGCTACTATCTGACAGTGCATTTGCACACATGACATTGCTTCATTGCTTAGGGCTTACCTCCAGGTATCACGGTATAATTGACAGTGGCTTCGCCTTAAATGATGCTTCATGCTATCTGAATCACCTCGGAACACGAATTTTAGTTCAGACACGTAGCTAATTTGCATTCGCAGCTATTGGCAACGTGGGAACAGTCTGTTTCTCGTTTTGCAACTTCCGTGTTGCATGTATTCATATCACGCCGCTCTTAATCGACAGTGCATACGCGACATATGTCACGACTTCATATCGATCAGCCGTTGTCTCGCAGTTATCTTCAAGTATCATGGCTTGCTGCTTTAGCTATCACATTAAAAATATTTTGTGTGGACGTCTGCAACATATTGAAACACATAATTTAGTCAAAGACGTGGTTGATGTGCTATCACACCTACTAATAACGTGTTAATGGTCTATTTCTCGTGTTGCAGCTTTCATGCATTGCATGAATGCTTGTACATAATGCCACAAGTGCATACACAACACATGTCACGGTTTCATATCGATCAGCCGTTGCCACACGCTTGCGTCCAGGTATGATGGTACTAATGCCATTGCTGTCGCCTCGTATTGCAGCTTTCATGCATTGCATGAATGCTTGTACATAATGCCACAAGTGCATACATAACACATGTCACGGTTTCATATCGATCAGCCGTTGCCACACGCTTGCGTCCAGGTATAATGGTACGAATGTCATTGCTGTCGCCTGAAATGATGTGATTAGCTGTGTGCGCCATATTGTAACACATATTCTTAGTCAAGGACGTGGTTGATGTGCATTCACAGCCATTGACAGCGTGTAATAGTCGGGCTCCCCTGTAGATGATACTGCTGCCATTACCGTCGCTTTAACTGGGGTGTATAGTTGTCTGCGATACGTCTTCAAGTTCAAACACATGGTTAATGTGCTCTCATATCTTTTAGAAACGTGGTAATAGTCTGTTTCTCTTTTTGCAGCTTCAGCGCATTGTAAGTGGATGTATTCACATTACACCGCTATAATCCAACAGTGCATATGCAAGGCAAGGTACGGCTTTATATCGATCAGCCGTTGCGTCGCGTTGCCATTGCTGTCGTCTTAAAATGAAATGTATAGCATCCTCCGACGCTTCATCTAATTCAAAGACGTAATTGATGTGCTTTTTTAGCGCATCGCTCTATATGGTGATCTATCGCATTGATAAGCTGCCTCAGCAGTATCGCCACATCACGAATAGGACGAGATGTCCATAGAAATACAGATTCCGACTGTACACTCAGGGCTGACGATCGCTCTTCAACTGTGCCAGTTTTGGCGTGTAGACTGCGACACACAGTCGCTTGCAATCTCCACCGGCACTGACACAGAAAAAGGCTGCTTATAGCTGTTATTCATCGTCCTACTAGAGTAAAACTGTTGGAACCACGACACACATTTGTGCTTGATCATGTCACCCTGAGACCGCGGCTCACCGCCGCTTCTGACCTATCACCGCTACCAATATTTTTGTTTTGTTTGGGCGCCATTGTGGCTGTCTAATCGCGCCAATTACGCTTGTGCTTACTTGCAGAAAAGAGGAAAACGTCAACGCTTCATCAGTCGATACGAGCGTGGTAACTTACCTATTCGACTTTTAGTTGACTCTTGGCTCGTGACGTTCCCACCACTCTATATGTTGGCTGAGATTGTGTCTCAAATCAAAGTTGGACCAGGCGACGCTCCACGCTGTTAGAGTTTTATAAGGCAGTGGCAAGAAAAGTTGTTTACTCGTGAATGGAGTTACCAAAGTAGACGTAGAGATTGTAAGACCTCTCTCTCTTTCTCCAGCTAAAGCATCTATAGAGCTAAAAGAGTTACCTCTCAAGGATATGTGCGAGAAATTGCGGGACGTTGACCTTCCCGAAAAAGTACGGTTGATAGCAGAGGCGGAGCCAAGTTCGTTATCCGTATTGACTGAATCTGCCATTGACGACGCCCGTAGAGCACTGGTTTGATGGGTGGGAAAATAACATTCAAGCAACCTGCGAATCCGTGCTACGCTTTATGTAAAGTATACACCGGCGTGTGGACACGTCACTGAAGCTTAGCAAGGAAACAGTGTAACATCATAGGCAAGTTCCTCCTTTTGAAGCACAAAGCAAATTCGATCAGAAAATAAATTCGTCACTCGGCGCCGACTTTCTGTGTCAGAACGGTATACGGCAAGTAGCAAATTGTGTATGCTTATAATAAGTTAAATGCATAAAAATTCCTACAAAGTCAACCCCGTCAATGACTGGCCGCATTGTGTTCGGTGCACATTACTTCGTTGATGGATATAATAGAGTGCTGATGAGTGATAACGACATCCCTCTCTTTATGGTGAGTACTCCGAGCGTGATGCCACGAGAGTAGCAGGCTGTTTCACGGGGACTGTTCTAACGTGCAAAAGACGCTCAATTAGCTGGAGGGACGCTAGACGGAGCGGTTTGGACAATGTACAAGCCTATTCCGGCTACACAACTCTCATAGTTTTGTACAGAGCACGCAAAGTCGAATATGGAGAATACATCAGCACTTGCGAGCAACGCTCGAATGTATCTCAGAACGTTTTTCGCCAAAACATACAAGCGTGTCATGGCTGCGACAAATTTTCAAATTTGGGCTGCTTCATCAAAGAGTAGGGCCTGTGGGTAGATCTTGCAGAGATAAAGCCCACTGTCTATTAACCAATGTCTTTGTCCCAACACCAATTGAGGAAGTCGCTTTGCCAAGGTAACCATTTCTACAAGTACTTATAAAATATGCCGACATGACACAACTTCGCACCCATCTCCCGAAAAAATGTTACCAAAGGATGCCGGGGTGCGGCAGAGAATATGGCTATTTGAGCTACAAGACTGTCCTGTTTGATTCTGGCTCTTCCAAATTCAGATCGGCCATACAATGTCGTTTGTGACGCTTCGGCAGATGCTTATGAGCATGGTGCGAGGTCGAAGTCGCGTCTCGTCATCGTAAAGCAACAGAGAAGCATTTCCTGTTTATGAGAAGGATTTAATTGCAAAAATTATTTCTTAGTCAAGTTCAACGTGCATCTGCTTGGCTCTGATCCGTTTGTGATCGATATAGAGATCATGCGTCGTGAGCACAGCGATATCGTATCACGTCTCTTGCAGAGAATAACGAGATAATTATTTTTGTCGAAATACAATTTGAAGTCATTGTTAAGCATGGTGACTTCGTGAGGCGGCAAATCTGCTTTCGCTTCGCCCTCATTATGAATCACATGATGCCACGATGGTGACGTTAACATTTGAGAGACAATTTGTGCAGCATTCGAATAGATGCAACATGCTTTACGTTGCTTAAAGATTTTGAGTTCGAGGAGGTTGAGAACTGAGATGTCGTTAATGAAAACGTGCGGTTGCATGTTTGCACTGCTGTGGTTAATTCCACTACTTTCTATATGAGAACGTATGTGACACTCAGCGTGTAGTAACGCTTCAGAACAATGGCGTCAAGTACAGAATACTTTTCGAGGTGCATGATACCCATTTGAGTGGTCGTCTTGATGAAGAAAACGTAACGAGTTATGTGTGCATTGGCATTCCAACATGTTAAAGTGTATAAATTATGTGCGCGCCTATTGAAACGCGCTATTATTGGTGTGTGCAGCACTTTTAGCCGGCCTGCCAGTTCAGGAAGAGCACTCGAAGTCCATTCGCATGACGTTTTGTCTCTGACTTTCAGATGAATCGTTTGGTAAAGCAGGCATTGTGACATTTAGACCTTTATAGCAAGATGGTTTATCTTGCTGCTATTGTCAGTACTGCGACCGGTTGTTACAGACAAGTCTCAATCAAGGGTTCGGTCCACAGGGCTTGTGGGTGGCATTGTATCAGATCGAGAACTGCGCTTTACATTGAAGATTTGGCGAGCTTTGTTGAAGGTGCCCAGCATCAGACAAGAAATGTCTACTGCTTACCATTCCAAAACTGATGGTCAGGTGGAACGCATAAGTCGCATTGTCAAGGATTCTGGAGCACTTGCGTGGAGAGACCACGGTGGTACGAGTTGCTCCCGCCCATCGTGTTGCCATTCAATGATGCGGTACATGATTAAGAATAATTTACTTCATTTTATGTCAATGGTTTGGTGAATTCCAGGGTGCATTTGGTATCGCAACGAAATGGATTTGGTCTAAGTGGAAAAGTGTCTGTCGCTCATAATCGATTGCTTAGAACAGCCCATTTAAAGTTCATCGGAAAAAATCAATTTTACCTTGATGTCACAGGGCATTGCAAAGGAGTGACACGTCGATTCCAGAGACAGGCAAAACATGATGTGCAAGAGGTTTATTGAAACAGATAAGCTACATATGCATGCAAGTCTAGTTGCAAACGTGCTGAATTGGATGGCGAGGCGAAAACAAATTGAATGATTCTCTTGGCAACCCCAAGAGAATGTGAATTTAATCCCTCTCGTAGACTATATTTCTTAAGTCATGATTCGACTCTGTCAGTCGATGAAAAGAACTCGGTTGTAGTTGGAGCAAGTCTCCACGGACGCCTGCAGCTGATATACCCTCTGTTCCAAAAAAATTAAATCAAATGAAGAGTCCCGATGACGAAGGCCGAAGAGCGAATCCGAGATTTAGGTCATCTCAGTTTCGGACGTACGCCGCGGATTTCGGGGGGCTTCTTTCTCTACTGCCCTATGAACAAGGGGTACATGGGTCGTCTGGTGACACCAGAGATGAAAGCAGTACCTGGTGGAGTAGAACGAATTTCCTCGCTCAGGTAATTCATGGAAGTTAAGCTCTCATATCGGCATGACGACGCTGGCGTCGCGACTCGTTACGATCTAGCAACTTTATCTTTTAAATATGAGAAGAATATCTCCGGAGAAGTGCGCTTCCCATATCCATTGCCTACGTGCATCAGCCACATACATCTGACAAAAATGAAGGCGACAATCAAAACAGAGCAAAGGCGTACAAGACCTTAAGAAAACGGAAGATCAATCGCAATACTGAAACAGCGCGGATGTGCGCGGTTGCGTTAAATTGCATGCGCTGTTCATGATGCAGCTCGACAAGTGTGATCCTTATTATAGCTGTCTCATGAAGACGAGTAGGTCTGTGAACAGCAAGAAAGGACACCCCAACGATTGCGTCGTGCTCTGTACTTCACAGTCAAGCGTTAGGTGAGGTCTAACTATCGCCGAAGGTGGCTTGTAAAGGTTTTAGACGGGTGGGACGGCGTAGTTATCTCATCGAGTACGCGAACTGACTTTGACACTCATCGCAACTTTTGCCAGCTCCAATACCCAACGGTTTTGGGTTTATTGATGGTGACGCTCTAAGCGCAAGCGGTGCTCCTGTAAATTGACAAAATGTGAGCTGAGCAAGCATTCGCGTTAAAATCTTTTCGCGCTCATTTTGCTTTTGCGTAACTGAAAGACAATGTAACGGGGTTACACGTACCCTTGTATGACAGGGTAAGTCACACAAGATGGCGTGACCGTACATAGAAGTGGATTACACAATTTGGTGCAATTATACAACGTTGTGCTACACTGAAACAAGAAGCCACTACAAAATGCATATAAATAAGGTTTTACTATATCAATTAGGTAATACTACATTAATGGGAAAAACCTAAGGTTAAAGATATTGGCGGCTCTGCCGCAACTAAAAAAGTTAAATCCAGCTTCAAAGTTGAACAAGAGAGCGTCTTTACCTTAGTTAAGGTTTTAAAGTACTCTAGTGCGATCCGATACACTCGTACTGGTTCTTGTAAAGAACATAACGCCTGTGACCTTAGCTTAGCTTCCTTTAAACAAAGAGCTACGACGGCCCCGCTGCACTTGGTAGCACTCGTAGTCAATCTACGCCCAAGTCGTTACGACTGATCCTCTGTGAGGATGGAGCAATTCTCCAATTTGTCCTAGGGTATGCAGGGCGGGCTTAATAAGCTGATGTCCCTGCCTGGACCTGAGGCCGTGCAGCACCACGATCTACAGGACCTGAAGCGATCAGCGCGCGCCTAGAGGCATTTTAAAGCTATAAGAATTGTCCGCTAGAGCACCTAAAGCTGAAGCTGTCAGCGTCGACTGCGTCCATGACGCCACCGTCGACATCGGAAAGCTCTTACCAACCCAAGCCGCTCATGGTAAGCGTTAGAGTAAGGATAGAGAGAATCACCTGCTCTGGGTAATAGAGGCCGAGATATCTATGGCATCCACTATGCTCTAAAACGAGCTACAGCGCATGGCGCTAGATATCTTCAAGCTCGGGGGCCGAGCGCGAGAATGGACACTAATGTGCGGTGCTTCAGCTGAAGCTGCGTTCTCCTCTGGAATAAGCTGACGCGTCAGTATGTGCGAGTGCTCTCGCCGCCTAACCAGGAATATCGCGTGCGATCGCGTTTTCTTTCCGCCCGACAGGGCAAGAAGATATCGGTCGATTTTATCCAAGAGTTGCATCCTCTTATTGCCGGGATGGCAGCCAATCCTCCCCCGAGGCTGTCGCAGTGATCGTCACTATGGAGGGCCCCCGCACTGGCGTGGCCAGAATGTAAGTCTTTCGTGTGCATCCGTCTTCTTTTGAAGAAGCGGTTAATGTGGCATTGAAAGCCAAATTCAACTTTAAGTCGGTACTTGGTTGGAATGCACACAGTCAGAGCTCATTGAGCAAGCCTGAGGCTATGAATTTCAGCTATGCTGAATAAAGAGGAGGAAGAGCTCCGAGTTGCCGAACAGCGTTTGAACACCCGATATTATCTGTGGAGACCCCGTCACTTCGGACGGGTTGTCCCCTGCGTAAGGCGCGTCAAGGCTCATCAAATCGACGACCCACTTCTCACCAGTCCGGTTTATCGCGGGGAGACGAGAGAACCCAGTGCCCTACTGGGGAAGAACTGAGTTCTGTTGAGCCTCAAAAAGGTGTAAGGCAGCAGGGCCCAGCCCCGAAGAGCTATGTGCTCTTGAACACGGAACGTGTATACAAGCCGGGCTTGCTGGTCGTAAAAGCGACCGTGGAGGGATTTGAGAAGCCATGGAAGATTCTTATCGATTTCGAAACCTCGGGCAATTATGCTCGACGCTCCACGATCGAAAAAATTCAGCTGTATGCTGAGCCGTCGGAAGCGCGATTGAGCGACACCGTCACTGTTTGCTTAGCGACGGGGACTTATGACACTATGCCGAGGGTCTCTGTGGACCTCGGTGTCAAGTTCCTCAACTTTGATAGCGTGGAATGCTGCTTAGTTTTAGACTTGAATTCAAGGTATGGCCTTATCCTTGGTATGGCATGGTTGGAACACCATGAGCCATGGATTGATTGGAGGTTGAAAACCTTGGGCTACGCGCACGTCTCCTGGCGGATCTTTGTTGAGTCATTAACCCACCTCTGCTAGGAAGCAGAAGTACTGTTGGAGCGGGCACTGGACTTGGACGGCCAACGTGCTGGATATCGGAGTATCCGAGATGTCGAACACCAAAGGTGTATTGGACAAGAGTTCTGAGCATGGCTCGCGGGCTGAACGTGGAGTGGCACGTAACCCACTGAGCACTGCTCAAGTATCAAAGCAGTTGCTGCATACCAAGAGTGGCATGATCGGATGAGGTCCGAGGCATCGAGGGCGAGGCCCCAGTGATGCACGTGGAGTGGCACGTAACCCAGTGAGCGCTGCTCACGTTTCGAAGCAGTTGCTGCATGTCAAGAGTTGCATAATCGTAAGCGTTTCGAGCAATACGAGTTCTGGGCAGAGGCCTTCGGATGCGCGTCGAGTGGTACGTTTCCACTGGACGAAGACTGCGGAAATAGCAGCGGAGAAGAGACGGCTAAGCCGTATGGTATCTGCGTCGACCCTGACCCAGGGTGTGTCGACCATAGACGATAGTGCATAGCTATACACCCTTGTCAGCGGTATGAAAGACGCGACGTCACCCTCAAGGCTATTTCCGCGGCGGGCGCTCTTCTTGAGCTGGACGAGCTGTCCTTCGAGCAGTTTGGCGGTGCCTTGAAGGTAGGTAATTTAGCCGAGGTGGTCATTATACGACCGAACGAGGAGATTTACTCGTCGTCATCGCTCGATGAAGCTGTCCTGGAGGACACTAAAAATGTGCTGAACGTACGAAGTGGATCGTTGATTTTGAAGGATCCCTCTGATCCGTACTATTCTTTGGTTAAGAATTTCACGACGTCGTCTCTAAAGACCCGCCGTCGGTCCTACCTCCGGACCAAGGTGTGCGTCATGCTATTGACCTGGTTCCAGGAGCCAAATACTGCGTACCACGCCAATAGCTTTTGTCCAAGGAGCAGTGTGACGTCATTGACGCCCTTTTCCGTGCGAAACACGAGGCAGGAAAGGTGCGTGGAGAGCAAGTCTCGCCACTCGACACCCACGTTTTGTGTCTGAAAGCCGAACGGCGAGTGGTGTATCGCTCACGCTTACAATGAGCTAGACACTGCCATCATTCCAGCACAGACGCCGATTCCTAGGAAGGATGTTCTGCCGAACAATATTGTTGGCTGTACAAAGGACAGCGCACTCGAGTTGGTCAATATATATTACCAATTGCTAATATGAGCGAGTAATATTTTGCTGATAGCGGTAAGTATACCGAGCGCAAAGCTCTGGAAGCGGATGGTGATGCCCCAAGGGCTGTCAAATGAACCAGCATCATTTAATCGTCTTGTGACGCAATTTTTCACGCCCTGTCGAGCGTATGCACAGATATACTTTGACGATATTTTCGTACACAGTCGTGCGGAGCACGGGAGGACAGATGAGTAAAACCACATCGTCTATTTGAGAGGCATGCGCTCGAATAAGTTGTATGCTTATGCAGATAAGTGCATCTTCGGCGCGGAAGAAATCCGTTTTTAAGATGCTTCATTGGGAAGCGTGGCATTCGAGAGGATCCCGCTAAGGTCAAGACCACCGTGGACTGGTCGGTTTGAAAGAACCAAAAGGACTTGCGCAAGTGGTTTAGCCTCGCCAACGACTAACACAAGTATAGCGCAAATTATGCGGAAATGGCACGGCCATCGTCGAATCTTCTTAAGAAAAATACGGAATGGTGCTAGGACACCGGGCATCGGGAGGCTTTTGACAGGGTGAAAGACAGCCTCCTTCATGCGACAATACTGGCGTTGCTAGACCCCGATCGTTCTTTTAGTGTCGTCTGTGACGCTTCGGACTTTGCCATCGGCTGTGGATTGCTGCAAGCAGACACCGAGATTCGAGATCGGGTGATCGCGTTCGAATCTCACCGGCTTAAAGCTCTGGAGAGGAATTACCCAAATCACGACAAGAAATCACTACCGATACAGTATGCACTTTTCAAGTTCAGGGTGTACCTGATGTTTGTGATCTACACAGATCATGCGTCCCTACACACTGCGACTCAGCCGCCCCACCACTCGCAGAGCTGCGAGGATGGCCGGGTGGCTTTCATTCTTTGCAGAGTATAACTTCGAGGTGAAGTATAAGCCAGGAAAGCAGAAAGCTTTGGCTGACGGGTTGTCACGCAGACCGGACTATGAGCTTGCTCATGTCACGACGGTGACGTCTTCAGTGACAAATTTGATCCGCGCCGCATACGCGGGTAACAGTATGCGTGTAGCGCTGCTACATACTCTCAGGGGCAAGGAGTCTGAAAACTTGTGCAAGAAATTGTCGGTGCGTTTGCACGGGCGGTTACACCGATATTCGTTAGGTAACTGGTTGCTGTATTATAGCACCGATTTAACGGAGACGCCATAAATTGTGGTTCACGATGAGGATTTGCAATAGTGTATCTTCTATGAGGACCACGACACCCTACTCAGTGGTTTACTTGGTCGTGCAAAGGCGTATAGCTCGGTGAGTTGCCACTACCGGTGGCCCAAGCTGTACAAATGGACGAGCACATATGTGCACACGTGTGAGACGTGTCAGAGGGTGAAACCCTCTCCGAATGCGGCGGCGCCGCTGGCCAATCTACTTATACCCTCCAGGTGTTGGCAGTCCATGTTTGACCTGCCAAAGGACTCGGCGGGCAACACGGGTGTGGTGGTCTTTGTGGACCGTTTGAGCAAGATGGCCTATCTTGCAGCAGTGCCAGCAACTATCGATGGTATGGGTACAGCGACGCTGTTTGTCGATCGTGTCTTTCGACAAGATGGACCCCCGGAGTCACTTGTCTCTGATAAAGACCGCGCTTCACTGTGCATTTTTTGTCTACACTTTTCAAGGTGCTGGGCACCTAGTTGACTATGTCAACAGTGGACAGTTAGTAGACGGATGGTCAGACTGAGCACGTGGTCGTGTCATGACGACGTTCTTCGCAGCGTTTCCGCTGAGACACCGAAGCGCTGGAGCACTATGTTGCTACTCGTAGCGTTTGCTCCGAACAATGCAATGCATTCATCTACTGGCTATACGCCGTTCTGCGTGAACAGGCTTATTAATCTCGCGTCCCGCTAACGCCGCCATCCCATGGGCTTAGGGCTTTGTATGGGAGGAGTAGCCGAACGGCTCGCTGATGTCAGCCCCCTCACCGTGCGAAAAGAAGTCGGAGAGTTCCTGTCTACCATACTAAGTGTCCTACAATACGTTCGCGATGCGATGGCGGAAAGCCAAGACATGCAGAACAAGTATGCAGACGGAATAAGCAGAAAATATGTGGAAAACGTCAGAGAACAAATGCTTAAAACCTTCCTCACAAGCAGTCTCTGCTGTCTTCAAGACGTAGCCCCATCCACGAACCTAAATCTCGAGAGCTCGTGGGAGTTTGTGCCACTTCGGCAAGACTGCCCAGACGTCATAAACGCTTATGATCAGAAGGATCATGACGCTTCGTGTCGTCGTGCACCTCGCGCTTCTTAGCAGTAACCCGCGGAGTCGAAGGGCCATGAGCTGAGTTCAAGCTATGGCCCTGAACTGTTGTGGTCGTAGACTCACCCGTGTGAGAAACAAAATACCTCGGGGGAGCGTGATGGATGATTCCATCTGCCGCAGGGCGAGAATACGCAGGAAGTCGGCGTTGCGCCTCAAGTTTGGCAAACTCAAATTTAAGATGGCGCTCAACGCGCACGTCCACTTTCTTGTGGCTTCGCCTACGTAGACAGCGAAGTAGGTTTCCGGTACCACTGCACCCATCACTCAAAGAGGACGTCATCATCTGCAGTGGTCTCGCCAGGGACAAGCACCACACAAGTAGTCCACATTGCGGGTACAGGAGCGCCTCCTCTATGAGCTCGAAGTCGAGCGCGATACCGATCCAGTAGAATTTTTCGAGGTACAAAGAATAGAGTTCGGAGAGCTTTTCGCTGGTCAAGCTCAGCTTGTGTGGCCCGACCATGAAGACGCGAGTATTCGCGTCTTTTGCTTCAGTCGTGGGATCCGTCGATTGGAAGCCGTATTCCACACGAAGGTCTAGGACCGAACGTGGATACGAGCGCATGAACGCCCTCTGCGGGCAACCTACAACTTCTGATCATGTGCCTCATCGAGGTGATCGGTAGCAATACCACTTCCCTCGGTAGTCAAGAGTTCGGGGAGCGGACACGGCGTCCGCAAGGTTCGAGCAGGGCTCACGTCGCGCCGTTGGCGCACCTCATCCTCCTCGTCTTCCCATGCTGGGAAAGGAGAATCCGACTCGTAGTCGACTTCCTCCAAATGCTCGACGAGAATAATTATCCGTCGCCCGGGGTGGGCGCGGTGTGTGGCGCTCGGTTGTCGAGGGCTTAGGATATTGCTTTCCGTGATGACGCGGACGCACTGCTCGGAGATGCACCCCGTGCAGAAGAAGAAGGGCTTTGCCGGCGGACGCCCTTGGAACTAGCTAGGCTGGGTGTTTTGCGTGCATAGACTGAGCGGAGAATGTTCAAAGATGCTTTTTAAAAGTAACGGTGTCTCAGACACGCGAGCCTCGTATGAGGCGACAGTTACATGTGAGCTGTGGTTATTTACAAATTTGATGGGGGAGAGTGTAACGGTTAGACGTACCGTTGCATGAAAGGGCGGTTTATCCAAGATGATGTGACCGAACATAGGTGTGGATTACACAATTTGGTGTAATTACACAATGTTGTACTAAACCGAAACAAGAAGCCACTTACCAATTGTAATGCATATTACTTCGGTAATACTACATTAATTAGGAATACCTAAGGTTTTAGATATTGGCGGCTCTGTCGCAACCAAAACAATTAAATACAGTTTCAGTTTTGCACGGAAGAGCGTCTTTACCTTGGTTAGGGTTTTTAAGTACTCTGAGGGTAGCAGATTGCGATCTGTTACACTCGAACTGGTTTTTGTATAGATCGTAAGGTCGGTGGCCTTAGCTTAGGTTCCTTTAAGCAGAGAGCTGCGGCAGCCCCGCTGCAGCCCGGCGCACAAATGCGTGTAGGGGCTCTACTCCGGCGTGATCAGAAATTTCTGACGGCTTGAAAGCGTTATCTTGACGTTCGACGTAGATCTTTAAGTTGCAGTAGAGTATGCTAGGCTGTCTGAGCCAGGTCCACCTTGTTGGTGACCCACAGGGTGCAAATCAGTGCCGCAAAGCTTCACGCTGCTTATAAAGGCCACGGTGAACGGAAATCGTGCAGCGTGATTCATGAGAGAGGGCTATGCCGTGTGTCGTCGATGAAGTTGGTTTTGTTAAGACTCGGACAGTCACAACGACTGCTCTCATCGAAATACCCTGGCGTCCTTATCAAGCTTTTTTTTTGGCTTGTCGATCGCGAGTGTCGCGCTATTTGGGCGTGTTGTTATTTGTTTGTGCGCGCAGCAGAGATCGGGGGAGGGTGTAACGGAGTTAGTAGTGTAGTCTTTTGTACTCTCACCTTATAATTTGGCACAAGTGTATTAAATTAATACTATACAAATTAACGAATGCCATATCTACGATGGAGACTTTCGGGTCCACTTCTGGTTGGATCGTAAAAGCTCGATACTAATGCATTTATTCTGCGAGCTCTTTAAGTAAAAGCGACCTACGAGCAAAGTGCGCGGAAATTCCGTTGCATCACCTTTTTTGCAGCGGGGCTGCCGTAGCTTAGCGCTTGAAGAAGCATAATTTAGGTCACCGACCTTTCGTTCTG